>NC_034414.1:59050179-59080275 GCF_002078875.1 Numida meleagris | reverse complement strand
CCCCCCCCCCGAGCTGCAGCACGCTGCGGGCCCCTTCTCCTCCCTGAAGTGCAATGACCAAGAGAACAACTCCACAGTCAACTTTCGATTCTCGTTCTCGCTGCTTCTGCTTTTGGGTTTTGAGTTGTGCGAGACCGTAATTCTTCGGAACGCGGTTCAGTGTGACGTGTTTCACGGCTGCTCTGCGAGTTGAACGTGCAGCAGAATTCCATAGGGATGGAGGCCCCCGTGGGCAGGGGCTGTGTGGGGAAGGTGAGCAGGAGGGATGGGGGGGAGGGCTGACACAGCATCAGCCCTGACTGTGAAACTACAGAGTATAGAGAATACCGAAGCTCGTACAGAATCTTGGTGCTCAAATGACCCGTAACAAAAAAGCAGTTTATCACGGCACATGCAGAACAAGCACTGTGTGTTATTTGGACTGTTTCACCAACCTTGGCTCGCTGTGAAAGCAGCGTTTTGGTGACACGCTCACAGCCCTTAGCGGGGCTTGGCAGGGCAGTGCTGCTCACAGCCCCCCCGTGTGCAGGGAGCCGTTGTTGCTGGCGTCATAATGACACCGGCCCTATTCCATCTGATTAAGAAAGGAAGTTGGTTTTTCATTTCCCCACCCATCCCTCAACATACAATCTACCTGTAAGGCCGTCTGCCGCCTTTTGCTGGCAGCTCCATTTGCTAACACGCTCGCGTTGCACAAAAACCTCTCAGCTGCCAGTGGTGCTGTGCCATCACCTTAACGCAGACTGCTCAGTGCTCGGCGTTAACCAGGGCTCTGCTGCTCAGCTCCATCCAGCCCCTTCCATCACCCAGCACTGCTCCCACTTTACACCAGCACAAGCCGGGGACATCACGCAGTTGTTCTCTATTCTACCTCCATCAGTGACATTCATTAAAACCGTAATAAAGTTCAGTGCACGCTCCTGGGCCGGGTGACAGACACCGCCCCACGTCCCGGCTCTGGAGCGACACAAGAGGTCATCACCTTTTTGGGCTAATGAAGAACTCCTCCGGCATTACAAAACAACTGAATTTTATTTTGGCAGAACTAAAAAAATCGTATATATTTATCTACATCGTAGTAAAAACAACGAGTTTTTCTTTTTTTTTTCCTTCATATATCCACCGACACGCGGCCAACAAGCCGGCACGGCGCCGCGGGTCGCAGGGAGGCAGCGCGCTGCCCCCGGGACACGGAGCAGAAAATGAAACCGAAGCGTACGCAGCGAGCACCGCAGAGATGCGCTTCCAGCAGAGCTCTCTCCTCCTCTTCCTCCTCCTCCTCCTCCTCCTCCAGGTGAGCGCAGCACAGAGCGCGGCCATCCACGCTGCTCCCACGGCCCGGCCGCGCGCAGCACGCTGCCAAGCTCCGCGCACGAGAGATGAACGTTTTGGGACACCTTTGACACGAATGTTTATTCATATTAAAGCAGAAACCAACTCATAAATGCTTTTTTTTTTTTTTTNCCCCATCTGGAGCACCGCATCCAGGCCTGGGCCCCCCAGTACAAGAAGGATGCGGAGCTCTTGGAACAGGTCCAGAGGAGGGTCACTAAGATGATCAGAGGGCTGGAGCACCTCTCCTGTGAAGAAAGGTTGAGGGAACTGGGCTTGTTTAGCTTGGAGAAGAGAAGGCTCCGGGGCGACCTCATTGTGGCCTTCCAATACTTGAAGTGAGCATATAAACAGGAGGGGGAATGACTGTTTAAATGGGTGGATAGTGATAGGACAAGGGGGAATGGTTTTAAACTAAGGGGAGGTTTAGGTTAGATATTAGGAGAAAGTTTTTCACTCAGAGGGTGGTGATGCGCTGTAACAGGTTGCCCAGAGAGGTTGTGGATTCCCTGTCTCTGAAGGCATTCAGGGACAGGCTGGACGTGGCTCTGGGCAGCCTGGTCTAGTGGTTTGCGACCCTGCCCACGGCAGGGGGGTTGAAACTCGATGATCTTTGAGGTCCTTTTCAACCCAGGCTATTCTGTGATTCTATGATTCTATGAAAAAATAGGCAAAACTCCCTGGAGGTATCTGAAATTACCATTTAATCTTGTCACAGACAAGTAGGTGAAAATTATATATGAGGCCTCAACTGCATGCCTGGTAACCAGCACTGTGTTTAAGAACAGCCGAATCGGGGAGTTAAGCTACACTTGGAAGTTACTATAGAAGCACACTACCACTGCCATGCAGAGACAGGATGCTTGTGATTTTTAAGATAGGGTTTCTCCTTTTTGTAGTAATGGAGTACGTCCATCCGACTGCTGCGTATTCCCCCTGAATCCCCATGGCTTGGGTGTGAGTTGAGCCCGACCCTTTGTTTGTGATGGAACTGCCAGCACCCGGTGCTGGAGATGGGGGGAAGCTGGAGCCTTCCTGTTCTTGTGCAGCTGTACCAGATCCGTCATAGCTTCCAAAACACGGGTGGTGTCTGTAAAGTGCATTCTGTTTTAGAAGACCACAGCTTTGTAGTACTCTCCACTAAACAGGAAAATCCAGAGCACAGTAAGTGTTGATGGTTAAGGTGTCGGACCCGTGGAGCTCTGCTGTGATGTAGTTCCCTCCAACTGCCCCAGCCACCAGTGCGTTGTGCTAATTACGCCATAGATTTCCCTATTGATGAACAGAACTGAATTAACGCAGAAGCAGGGATGTTGCCCTCAATGCCGCTGTTGTACACGGAGCCGGGCAGATGCTGGCCGTTAGTTACACAAACATTAGTATTAACGATTGGCCATTTGGAATTGGTGACAAACTGCCGCCCGCCGGAATGCTGTGCCTGAAACCAATCAGGAAGTTAATGAGGAGAGAAATTACCACTGCAGCTTCCCCTTAATTATATTCACGGCAGGCAGGAAGGGAGTGCTGGAGGTGGATCTCGACTCATCTAAGGTTAGGAAGGTCAGAGACCCTTTTACTCGGCTTTGTATCTACTGCAAATTGCAACGTTGCAGCCGTTCCGAGCGCTGCCTGGTTTCTGAATTCTCCGATGCCGGCCCAGGGCAGCGTGCCGGGTCCCGGGGTGCCGCGGCGCGGGGCTTAGGCGCTGTGTTCTCTCCCCTCCCGCAGTGTTTTCGCCGCCCAGCAGCCAGGACTCGGGCCTGGGATGCCTGTCCAGCAGCGAGAGCACCAAGGGAGACCTGGAGTGCGAGCCCCACCAAGAGCCCGGCGCCTTCGCGGTGAGCCCGGTCCTGGAGGGCGAGTAGGCGCGGCGCCGGGCGGCTGCTGCACGGCGTTCACTGTTGCCTTGTTCTGTTGAGGGTTGCGGGGCGGGGGGACGTTGGGTTTCTTCTTTCCGGGGCGGGAGGGCACGGCGGGCGCCCCACGCTCCCACGTCGCCGCCCGCCATAGGGCGCCCGCGTCCTCCGCCGCCGCCTCCTCATTGGCCGCCGGCGACGCCATTTTGAGAGGGGCTTCCGGCGGGGCGGGGCGGAGCCGAGGGGCAGGGGCGCTGCGCCGAGAACGGGATCGGGGAGACCCCGGCTCCATGAGGGGAGGCGGGGCGAGAGGGGACGGCCTCGAGTAGAGCCAGGGGAGGGGGGAGCCCGGCGGCGGGGGGTATCTCTGCTCCCGAAGAGCGGTGCTGCGCCGCACGGCTGCCCGGGGAGGGGGCACCGTCCCTGGGGGTGCCCCGGAACCGCGGAGATGTGGCACCGAGGGACACGGGCAGCGGGGGATCCTCATTAGAGGTCTTTTCCAACGTCACGATTCCGTGATACACCGCGCGCAGAGAGACGTTTCAGAATCTAATGAGTCGAGCCATTGAAGGATTCAGCATTTAATAACACGGAACAGCACGGGAACGTTTAAAACGTCGGAGTTCAGAAGTGAGGAACCTTCACACATCAGAGCGAAGAACTCCGGAGCCTGCACGGCGTCACCGTTAGCACCGGGAACCCCTCCAGCACCGGCACCCAGGAACCTTTACCACGTGGAAGGAAACAAAGCGCAGCTCGTGTGATTAGAAAAGGCATTTCTATTACAAAGAGATACAAATATTTCAGTAAAAAAAAAAGAAAAAAAAAGAAAAAAAGGTCCCTTCTTGAAGCCAAAACTCACAGTGAGAGGAGAACCCAAGCGAAGTACGTTCTAAGTAAACAAGCATCTCCTGGTTCCAGGCAGAGGCTCCGGCAGCACAGGAGCGGCCCTGGACAGGGCAGCGTGCCCTCCCTGCAGGGCTGCAGCACCGAGGCCCCTCGTGCAGCTCCTCCAGCGCACACCCCTGCCCTCAGTGGTCGCCGCTGCTCTGCAGGAACCTGTCCAGGAACTGGGAGTAGCAGTCCAGAGAACAGAAGTAGCAGATGACGGGCGCTTCCGTGCCGCCCATGTTGTCCACCAGGACCACGGTGTGAGCCACGTGGTGCAGGTTCATGGTCACCGTGATCTGAATGAAGCTGCTCAGGCAGGCGCTCCCGCACTGGCAGCTCTTGGCCACTTCCAGGTCTTCGCAAAGGTGGGAAGGCAGCAGGTGACAACTGTACGGGATTCTGCGGAACAAGAGCAGGACGGGTGAATGCAGAGTGAAACCAACCCAGGATGCTCAAACACAGCCGTGCTGCACACACCGGTCGGACACGGCGCTGTACCAAGACCGTCCCCACAACTCACAGCAGCCTGTATGGCAGTGACAGAGAATGAAAGAGGAACCAAGCTGAAAAGATGACAAAAAACGCACCCACAGTGAACGCTCACCCTGCCCTCCCATTAGCCAGGCAGGTATCCCAAGCTCAGCCCGGTGGCCCGGGTACCCACGAGGCACTCGTCACTGTGACATGAGGGAGCAGCGGTAGCACAAGCACCCAAACCTGCAGAGGGGACAGGGGCGGCAGTGAGCCCTCCCGAGTCCTGTGTTCACTTCCAGGGGTGAAGCCACCCGCTGTCACGCAGGACTCGCAGAGTAGGTCTGACTCACGCCCAAGCTACACCCACGTATCCCCATTCTTTCAGCGTGCCATCATTCACACAGCTCAGGCTCCTGTGGTTTATTTTTTTTGTCACCAGCTCAATTTCAGGACATCCTTTTTTCCGGTCAGGACGAACATAATCACGGCTCTGGTGCTTGCCCAGGATGCCACTATGAAGATTGATTTCCAAGCGTTCGCTTTGGTGTCTTCTGTTTTCTTCCTTTCTCGAGGTTTTTACAGCTTACGGCGACTCCTGTTTCTTACCCTGTTAATTCTCACACCCCGTGGATGTCAGACAGAATGCCTGTTGCCTACCTGGTTCTTTTTTTTGAGTGCTCCAAGCGTTCCCTACCCGCTCGGTGCAGCAGCACTCACAGCAGGCTGCCCGCGGTCACCTCGTGCCCACACATCTGTGAGCAGGGGCTGATTCCACCGCCCTTGCCTTCCTGAGCCTCCTGCAGCAGAAAGCAGAAACTGCAACCCCGCTGCAGTTTATGGAAGGTCAGAAGCGGGCACGGTTTGAACCTGAACCCTTGGCTGCTCAGCTCATCTCCAGGGTGTGCCCCGCGTGCCTGCGGACACCTTGAGCACAGACCTCTGAGCAATCAGCCCAGGATTCTTGGGCTCTCCCCACCCCCAAGGCAGGAACGGGCGCAGCACGCAGGCTATGAGCACCCCGGGTCTGTCTCTCACCACCTGTCTGTACCCGTGACTCTCTTCCGTTGTCTTGCTGCCTTTCCACCCTGAAAAGCAGAGTGGGAATGGCAACAGATGGTACCAGGAAAGCCACAGGCAGCGGCACGCAGCGAGAGCTGCAGGTGGTGTGAGGGCAGGGGACAGGAGAAAAGCCAACACCAAACCCAGCAGCCTGGCCGGTATGGTGATGACTGACTGAGATGTGTCTTCCTAGCACTGCTCAGCTCGTGCACGGTGCCATGCAAGGCAGCCTGACCTCAACGTTGTATGGCAGAGGGAAACCTTTTGCCAGCGCTGCTCTCACGTGGGAGGGGACAGCTACAGGCTGGATTTTCTCACATGGCTTTAGCATAGTTTAATGTGAGCACAAGATGAAAATGTTTGAAAGCAATTTCCAAGCCAGAGCCCAACAGAAAATGTGACCCGAGCCATAAAATCTGCCGTAATGCAAGCTCCTAAATATAAAAAGCTGGAAGCAGTTCAGGATTATAGAGCTGAATCTTTTTCTACGGTTGGGCAAGAATATTCTGTTATGGTGCTCTCACTCTGTGGATGCAACTCATTTCAACCCACAGTGTTCTCTAAATGCTTCCAACTTACCAATTTACTGCTGGAACCTGTGGTATCCTGTATAACAATAGGATTAATTTACGAGCAGAATTCAAAGCAACTTGAAGGTCACGAAGAGCAGTTCCCACTAACGGGAAAATAACCAAACCAGGGAAGCTGAGCAGGTTTGAGACAGAGAAGGTGAAATGTGTCCCATCGTGCTACCCTTACCTGTAATTTACAGTAGCTCTTGCAGCACATTCTAATAAAGTCAATGGTATTTTCAATTGTATGTTGGGAAGAAGAGGATTAGGCTGTTCAAAAGGATTTCCAAAGAGATCCAAGTTCTCAAGACAGAGTTTCCTAAAATCGCTGGGCAAGAAAGGCAGTTTGTTCCGAGCCGCTGACAGAAAGCGCAGATGATCTAACTGGCCGATCTTGAACGGCAGCCTGATCAACTCGTTGTCATCAAGCTTTAAATTCACGAGTTCTCGCAGCTGGCAGAACTGAATCGGAAGGGCTTTAATTTTGTTCTGGCTCAGGTCCAAGCACTGGAGAGATTTCTGAAGGGTAGAGTTGCACAGCGCGCCGCTGAACGACTCCAGGTGATTGTCGTGCAGGTTGAGCTCCTGAAGAAAGACCAGGTCCCCGATGGTGGCTGGCAGCTGCTTTATGTGGTTGTGACTTAGGTCCAGCTTTCGCAGCTTCTTCAGGCACAGCACGCGCGCGTCGATCCGAGCAAGCCTGCAGTACGAGGCCTGGAGATGTTCGAGGGAATAGGGGAAGCTCTTGGTGAGCGGATAGTCCCTTTTTGAAGTTATGATCATTTTTGTTTTAGGTTTCTCGACGTCTGAGGTCTTTGCTGGTACCAAAGCTGAGAGTGGGAGAGCACCTACGTCGGTCCCTTGGTGAGCCAGCCTCACAGCTGAAAGGAAAGTCTTTAGATTGCTGGCATTTGCCTGCAGGAAAACACAAGCGTGGCATTAAAAGTTCATTATTCTTGCGCTCATTTGTACTACAACTTTCGGAACTATTTTGTACACACATCAGGCGATACCAGCTCAGCAGGGCGATGAAAGGGGAAACAATTCAGGCTTATTCCACTGATGTGCTGTTTACAGTATTCAAGAACAAACAGCGTGCAATCCGAACGACGAGTTGTGACCTCTCTGAATAGCCCAGATGGAACACAATGTGTTTGCACCGAGAAAAGGAACAAAGCACAGAACTCACAGCTCAGTAGCAAGTACAGAAAAACAGCCCCACGCGCTGTGATGCTCCTAAGCTGCAAGGTGATTAAGGGAGAGTTCACACCAACACGGGAAGGGAAAGCAAAGACCTAAAGCTTGAGGCAGCCGGTTCTGAATGCTGCTAGGAAGCAGGCTAGAAGCTGAGGCTTGAACTCGACTCAAAGTGGAAAGTTTCAAGGCAGGCTAAGTGATTCTGGTCACAGCAAGCCTCTGCTCAAGCTGCTATGCAGCCGACACACATTGCTTGTGTAGGAAATTCTAAGCCAAGAAGCATCCATAAAACTAAAATCCATCTCTCATTCACCACAGGAAAGAACAAACTTGTGGGTGCTGGCGCAGCACGGAGAGCTGAGGGATTTGCACTCTGCCCCCAGCTGTAATTTGTGACACCTGTTTCTGCACCCGCGTGTCCTAACCCTGTACCAAACTGCTGAGGTGCAGAACCAGCACAACACAGCAACGATCCCAGAGACTTCTGCATGTTCATGCGATGCACGTAAGGACAAGAAAGGTCAAACAAATCTGAGTGCACTGCTTACCTAATTATTGGTCTTAATTATCCCACGCACGCCTACTTAACTTGATGGGATATCCTCCCGAGAGGGGGAATTTGCATGGCAAAAACTTGGTTCTCCAGGACTGCCCACATCTGTTATCTCAGGCAGCCTAGAACACATCACTGCGCACCTCTCCCCAACTACAGGCAGATCTGTAATGCTCCCAAGCAAGGAGCAAGCCGAAGTTGAAAGGAAGGAGAAAAAGTACTCTGGATCTGTAAAGACCAAGTGAAATAACTAACTGATGGAATGAAGTTGCAGGCAATATTTCTTGGCTCTCCTGGTGTGAGATGCAATAGCTACCTGCTTCTCATAGCTAAACAGACTGAGATGTTTAAGGTAAGTTTACACTGTTTAAGTGAGCTGAAAATAAGAGTACTTTGTGTTCTGGGTGTTTAAAACAAATTTCCTCCACGATACCTACATAAAGGTGCTGAAGTGTCTCTAAGATTGTGTTGAGGAAAATACCAAGACAAACACGCGGGAAAAAAAGCGCAAAGAATTATCTGGAAGAGTTCAGGAAGCAATTTTCTGCCACAAATCCAATGTCTTCCCTATAGAAAAGATGTCAGAAAAACTGAATTAATGTGCTTCAGCGCCACACAAGTCTTCTGCTCCAGAGCTAAATGAGAGATGACAGGCAACTGGAGATTATGGAGACGTCAGATCTTGCGTGCAACGCAGCAGGCACAGACCTGCTGAAGGCAAAAAGCCCAGCACAAACCCACAAAACACACTGCCTGGAATTATTTTGCTCCAGGGTTAAATGCTGCAGACTGATGTCTCTCAACTTAATTTCTGATGGGGCTGAACGATGCAAAGCACACCACCTGGCAGGCTACAAGGAGCTGGGTTTGGCGCAGTATCTGCGTGCACTCGGCAGTCACACCTGGGAACCTCTTTTTCTACAAAGCTTTTGTCCATCTTTGAGAGTTAGGAAGCCTGTCAGTCACGAAACCGTAGAATCATAGAATGATTTGAGTTGGAAGGGACCTTCAAAGGCCATCTGGTCCAACTCCCCTGCCATGAACAGGGACATCTACAGCTTGCTCAGAGCCCCTCCAGCCTGACCCCTGGAACCGAGCTGACACATCTGGTTTCAGGCCTACAGTTCTGTTGAGCAGAATTCAACTCAGGTCACCACTGCAGAAGAAAATCCTTGTGATTCCACACTCGGAGCCCCAGCTCTTCTTTCCTGCCGAAACCATAAAAGACTAACAGGAGCAGTACAGGAGAACTATAGGTCATCTTGAGTTTCCAGACTTGGAGCACTTAAGAGGAATACACAGGATCACTGGCTTTGGGAGAATTTATTGAATTTGTTCTTGGGGCTGGGCAATATGAGGATAAGCCTTAGGTAACGCATGGGGAACAGGGATCTAGCTTCCTCAGCACAACTGCGCCCAGTTTTGTGCAAGGCCCAAACTCCTGCCCCATTAGATTCTGTTGAGGCTTTGTGTTCAGCCCAACAACGTCGTTACGGAGGAAGCAACTGAAAGCTCTGCATGAAGTTATTACCCGTGCTGCTTGTCACACAGCTTTCTTACAGGCCCTGGCGAGTCTAAATTGGATCTCATAGCACTAAGACACCGAGTTTCATGCTGCCAGCAGACCCTCCTGCTTCGTCCCTTTGTCCCAAAACTCTGTGACTTGCACAGAGCAAGGGATGCAGAACCAGAACGCGGTGCGGGTCGAGCACAACGTTCGTGTCTTTTCTTTTTTTTTGCAAGATACAGCGCATGTTTGCTTCAGAACAGAGACAAGTTCACCGGGTTTGGATGAATGCTGCTGCTACGCTTGGCCCTGCGAGCGCTGCGCTCTTCATCCCATTAAGGCCGCCAGGGCCTTCGCTCTCACACCGCTTCCAGCCCATCCCAGCAGCGTCCCAAACGCTGCGAACCCTCAGGCTGACACGGCTCGGTCGCTTACAGCTGCTAACCCCCGCAAAATAAGGGCTTTTCCTTCCTCGCGGGCTCGCTCCCGTTCTCCTCCCGGGCACCCACCTTGCTGAGGCACACGTCCACGGCGGGCTCCCGCAGACGCACGGTGGCTTTGCCCTCCTCCACGAAGCGGGTGAAGAACCGCTCCACGTTGTCCTGCACCTGCCGGGAGACAGCGGGCGCTGAGCGGGGAGGGGGAAGGGGAACCCGAGCGGCCCCTCCGGCCCCACAGCCTCACCTTGTAGCGAACCCCCGCCCGGTCCCGCGCCGTGCACACCATCAGGCACACGCCGCCCCGCTCCCGGCCGGGCTGGCGGCCGAGGGAGAGCAGCGCCCTGGCGCCTCGACCGCGGCCCCGCAGCCCGCAGGTGGGCAGCAGCCGGCTCACCACCTCCACCTCGCACTGCAGCCGCATCGCCGCCCCTCCCCCTCCGCTCTCCTTCCCTTCCCGCCCTTCCCGCCCCGGAAGGGTGGGGAGGGGAGGGGCGGCCCGAGCTGCGGGCGCCGGGAGCGGGCGCCACCTGGCGGCGGGGCGGGACGGGAATGGTGGAAGCGTAGAATCCCATTCCCGAACCGTTGAATCATTCCGGCTGGAAAAGCCCTCCGAGATCCCCCGGCCCACCCCCACCGTGCACGTTGTGTCCCTCAGTGCCGCATCCCCGCGGTTCTTGAGCACCTCCACGGACGGTGACCCGCACCTCTGGTACGGGGACAGGCTGAGAGCTGGGGGTGTTCAGCCTTGTGGGGAGAAGGACTGCGCAGTGATGAGACTAGAAGTGAGGGCTTTAAAGAAAAACAAGGAAGACGAAAGTTAGACAGCTGCACAGCTCGCTCTGGAATCTCTGTCAAACACCTCCTCGCAGCGCGGCACGCAGGCAGCCCCGCGTCCCGTCCCGGCCAGCAGGAGGCGCTACGGAGCCAGCAGGTGCGCGGTGCTGCCGGCAGGAGGCGCTGTGCGCACGGGGCCGCGCTGTGGGGCAGGGGGTCGCGGGTGGGCAAAAGCGGTGTTGTTGGGTGGGCAAAAGGAGCCCGCGTCTCTCTGTGTTGCCCAGGCTACGCTGCAGTGGCTATTCACAGGCGCGATCCCGCTACTGACCGGCACGGGAGTTTTGACCTGCTCCGTTTCCGACCTGGGCCGGTTCACCCCTCCTTAGGCAACCTGGTGTGCCCCGGCTCCCCGGGGCTCACCATATTGATGCCGGCCTTAGCGCGGACGCCCGCTCGGCATAGCGCACTGCAGCCCAGAACTCCTGGGCTCAAGCGATCCGACGGGCTCAGCCTCCCGAGTAGCTGGGACTACAGGCGTGCGCCACCGCGCCCGGCAGCGGCAGCCTCGCAACGCCGCTACTCCAGCTCTGCTCACCGCTGACGTCACATCGCGGAGGGAGGGGGAGCGCTACGCTCTGCGCACGCGCTGCCTTCCAGCCTCCCGCGCCTGCGCTCTGCGTGCTGTGAGGGCCGAGCCGCGGTGCAGGCCGGGAGGCCGGGCAGGGTTGATTAGCGCATGCGCGGGCCGCCATCTTTCTCTCGTGGCTAGGCGCGCAGCAGGCAGCATGGGACATCAGCAGCTCTACTGGAGCCACCCCAGGAAGTTCGGCCAGGGCTCCCGCTCCTGGTCGGTGCCCATCCCGGGGCCGGGCGGGCGGGGTTCTTAGGACCTTCTGGTCGCGGTATTCTTTTCTCTCTGGGTCTTCCGCGCCGCCATTACCCGCCCTGACCGCTCCCTTCTCTTTTCGCAGCCGCGTGTGCTCAAACCGCCACGGCCTCATCCGTAAGTACGGGCTGAACATGTGCCGGCAGTGCTTCCGCCAGTACGCCAAGGACATCGGCTTCATCAAGGTGAGCGCCGGGCAGTCTGGAACGGGGGGCCTTGCTTTTCCCCCGCTGCTGCCTCACGCTCTTCTCGTTCTCTTGCAGCTGGACTGAGCGCTGGGAGGATGAGGCTGTCGCCAGGAGATCCTGCGGCTTCCTCGGGCCTCCCCGACCCACCTGCAGCATCTTGGTGTAGCCTCTCTCAATAAATGGTCTCCCTGCCTCATTTACTTGTGTCTGACTGTTTTATGTGACTGCTCTTTTGGCTTGTATCCCACTACCGTGCCTCTTTTAGGAGGGCTGGGTGCTGTATTAGCCTAAATGGGCCTGTCTCGGTCTCTTAGGCTTTAGACACACAAAACCAAGTGGTCTCAGGAGTGCTGATGCCTTAGCGGTGCCTTTGAGCCCTAGGGATGCAGCCTGCCTGCTCTTAGCTGCTTGGTGACTCTCATCTCACCCTCATAAACCAGGGTCTTCTGGGGGTCTGGTGCTGCCTTAGTCTGGGTTGGTGTGTCACTGAATCCTTCGAGTTGGAAGGGACCCTTTGAGGCCATCTGGTCCCACTCCATGCAGTGAACGGGGGCACCCACAGCTCCACCAGGTGCTCAGAGCTCTGACCAGCCTGACCTTGGGCCTCTGTAGGGATGAGGGACCACCGTGTCTCTGGGCAACCTGTGCCAGTGTCTCACTGCCCTTACTGTAAAAAATGAAACAACAAAATCCTTCATCCTTCTATCCAAAGTATATCTCCCCTCGTAGTTGAAGCCATTTCCTGTTGTTCTGTCACAATCTTACTAAAGAGTATGTCCCCCTTCTTTCTTACAGACCCCCTTTAGCTATTGAAAACCCACTCTAAGGTCTCCCCAGAGTCTTCTCTTCAGGATGAACAGCCCCAGCTCTTGCAGCCTGCCTTTATAGGTGAGGTGTTCCATCCCTGAGATTCTTGTTGCCCTCTTCTGGATGGGCTGCAGAAGATGTTTGTCTTTTTGGGTGTGGTGGCAATCCTTACATCTCCCTCATGGAGATAGTTTAGAGGTAAAGAGGTGTCTTCAATTCGTGCAAATGCCACTGATGTGCCAAAGTCTCTTATTTCTGACTTGGGGATCATTCCCAGTGTTTGGGAGGGTAGGGTGCCCTTCTCTAGGTAGGATTTGCCCCTGTTCGGGGTGGTTTGCAAGTGGAACTGTGTTAATTTATGCTTTAAAGTCTTAACTGGAGGGCCATGCAGTCTGTTGTCAGTATACCTGAACTACTTGGGTAGCACTTCTGTGGTGCAGATCTGTACCATTAGCTTCCTGCCCAAGTGCCTCCTGTGATAAAGCTGAGCGTTGTGGGAAGCTGTGAGGAAGTTATCATCCAAGCAGCAGTAAATGGGTAGCAATGTGCAGAAGCGGCCTTTGGCACAGCAAGTGTTTGCTGGGCTGTTACCTGTATGAGATGTGCTGGGTGGTCTGAACATCTGCCCACCCTACTGGATTAGTAAGGGCTTGTACGTGGTTGGAACCACACATCTTATGCTTCATCTGCGTGTTCTGAGGTCCTAAAAGTTCTGGTATCATGGGACTGAAGAGAGTTGGGCTAAAAAGCACTCATCAAATATTCCAGAGGCCTTATAATGACCTTTAAGGGGATTAAAAATGTCAGGAGGCTGTTCTTCTATCCAGACTGTTTTTTATCATCTTTTCTGAAGTTATTTTGTTCTGCATGAAATTACTGAGTAGTTGAATGGTGCAGTTATACTTGACTTGGTAAATGGACCAATGCCTTTCAGCCGAGTGCCTTGAATTTAGTTAGGGAATCCTCACTGTTAAATGAAACTGAACAAATTAGGGCAGTGCTGGGGGAATGGGGACGTACCCCAGTGCTGGTGGCTGCAGTGTTTCTTCCATGTGCTGTTAAGCCTTGCTGAGGTGGACAAGGGCAGCAGACCCTGACCTTTGTTCCTCTCTGAACTGAAGTGCAGAGGAATCTCGTTCAGGTTTCTGCATGGACAGAAGCAGATAGGGATGTGACAGATCCTGTGGTCACGAGATCACGGAGCTGTCAAGCAGGCAGGCATTCCTGACATCGCGGCTTGTGGCCTCTGGTCAGCTTTGACATCCTGCAAGGAACCTCTGGCAGCATGCAGCTGCTGTGCAGGAAGTTGAGGTGTGTCTATAGCAAAAGCAGAAGGGCCGTGGGGGTCATGCTGCAGGCTGGTAGCAATAGCGTGGAGCTCTCCGGCCTCTCTCCCAACAGCTGACCGGATAAACTTCCACTGCAGCGTGCTGCTGTGGTCAGTCAGTTCGTAAGAGTGGTTTAGGAATTTCCTGAAGCTAGCTTGAAACTTGGTAAGTAACACCAAGTGTGCAAATGTGAGTTAAAGCAACCAGCGGGGTTAGCATATTTCCCCTCAGGATGTATTATTATCTGGAGAACTGCTATGTTACTTTCATTGCAAGGGGACTAAACCTGCAGTGAGCTACAGGGAAGGAACAGGTAGCTCTGGGGTACTAAACAAAGTCAATTAATAGCAAAATCCTGACACAAACATTGAAAGGTAGCTGTGTGGAGCTGTCTTGCCCAGAAAATTTCCATCTTCCCTTTGCCTCGAGGCAATAACATATCAGACTGAGCACATTCCCCCAAGGTTCTCCACATTTAATAATGCAGCAGCTCTCCAAATGTCATGCAGACCATCTTGCATGACAACGCTGGCCAGATGTGTTGGGCCTCCTGCAGCCCAAGATGGTGATGTCTGAGGATCCCAATGAGCTGGGAAGGGCTGGGGGGGGGACCTTAACTGGAAACTTCTCAATGTAAAACAAGACATTTAGATCCGTGAGGGGGCTGTGGATCTGCCCCTCTTTCCTAAGCCAAACTCCTTTCTGTTCCATCTGGGTGCTGGTGCAGAGCGCAGGGAATTGTGCAGCTCCAGCACTGCTGGGGCTCTGGGTCTGGAGGCTGAGAGCCTGAGCATGTGTTAGCTGCGTGATGGAAAAAGGTAACAAAAAAAGCTCTGTACCAAATAGCTGCCCAACGGGGATGCTAACTGAAAAGCAGGTTCCTACCTGAAAACAGAACTAAAAGATGTTTTTGAATTACTTTGTACACATTAAAACAGCTAAATTGTCACCTGGTAATTTGGTAAATACTAAATGTTCTTGCTTTGTTCCTCTTCTGCTGCTCCCATCTTTTAAGTCTACTGGGAATGTGGTGTAGCACAAACTGTGATGCCTTTATACCCGCTGCTGCCTAAACCAGGTATTTATTGCCCAATATATAGAGAATGCTAGGTGCCAAAAGCTGGAGTCTGCTGAGCTCATTGTGAAAATTGCCTTTTTTTTCCTTCCTAAAGTTGATGGTTACAGGCTCTGAAGGTGCACAGATGTGAAGCTGAAACTTATTTGGAAGCAAAATGATTTATAAAGAGCTGCTGATTCCCCTAAAGAACAGGTAAAATCAAAGCACTCTTTAAGGACTTTGCATTAATAGCGAACAACGAATACATGTTTTCCTGTAGGGAAATAACGTTGCTTGTTTGGAGCCTAGTAAAAGATACTGATAGCTTTGCTTTGAAGAAGATGAAGCTCCAATTGCTGAAAGAGAGTTTATATGGGATTTGGAGTATAGGAAAAAACACTAAATTGCATTGGATTATGCACCAGATACAATCTGTGATTATCAGAGGCTCTGAGAGGAATTTGCAAAGCTTTTGGTAGAACACTGGCTTTTGAACTCACCCTGAGGCTAGAAAAATGAAGCTGCCTGACATGCTCAGATAGGAAAAATACAATTCCTTCAGGTAGGAAGTGCAGTGCAGGTGCTGTGGGAGTCCTCATGCCTCAATGGCCTCCTGCACAGCTTCCCAGTCCGCACACAGAGCTGCAGCCCAACCCATGGAGCTGCTGCCTGGCAGCAGGTGGGTGTGGGAGCAGGCTGGGGGTGGCCTTTGGGCTGTTTTCCTGTTTGTAGCATCTCGGGATGCATGCCAGGGATCTCTGTCACCTTGGCTGGATCCAGTTCCTTGCCTCAGTGACTCTGAGGGCTGCTCTGGTGTCAGCGCAGGAGGCCGCCAGAGCAGCAGCAATCCTTAACCTGAATATTCATTGGCATGGTCGCTGCTACCTATCTGAGTTACAGCTTTCTTATTAGAAACAACTGATTCTTCCACCGCTGCTGCTGCTTGAAGATGTCTGCACTTGTGTGGACGTGTGTGCACTTGTGCTCCTCCAGACGCAGCTTTGAGTGCCATGGCAGGGTCCTGTGCCCATGCCCTGTCCATCACCAAACCAAGAGGGTGCCAGGTGCCCGTGTCCCTGCCCACAAATGTCACCGCAGCCACCAGGCGCGCGCAGCAGCAGCCTGTGTTGGAGCAGAAGCTAGGTGGCACAGTCTGCCTGCTGGATCTGCAGCTTCTGGGCAGGAGCAGCTCTGCAGAGCCTGCTGCCAAGGCTGGCCAGGAGCTCTGCTTTTCTCAGTGCGATACGAGAACCAAATTTTCAATTCTTGCCTTGAGGCTGTGCAGAGGGGCCTCATCTGAGCTGGCACCACAAATACTCATAAACCTGGGGGCATTTATGAATAAATTTTGGAAAACTCTCAGCTCCCCACCTGCGTATCACATAATGTGCTTCAGTGCTAGGACATTGCTCTTCTACGTGCTCTTTGCCTGGGGGCCAGCATCGCTCCCACCTCAGCACCGAGCCCAGCCCAACAGCGGGATTGGGCGAAACACTGTTCTCACCCTGATTTCTGCAGATGGCCAACACAAAGCAGGCTGACCCTGCCGTGCTGCTTGCCGATCGCAGGCTCTTGGTTGGTGACTTTGTTGGCCCCTGCTCCATCCCAGCACCCGGAGGAGCCCTTGGCTGTGAGGGCATCACCCTGCCTCGTCCCCGCTCCCCTTCACCGTGCAGTGAGATGAATGTCTGGAAAAGCCCAGGCAGATGGGATCTGGCTTGCAGTGTGGTGAGCAGAAGTGCTGCTAAATAAAACATTTTCAAAGACTGGCATTAGGCATCAGTGGCTCTCTAATTCACGACGCTTGTTGGGAGTGTGTATTTCTTGCAGACAATGTTTATTTATGGCATGTAAAATCTATTTCAATCAAATAATTTCCATAACTGAATATTTATGCCAACACCCACTGAATGCTCCTTGACTAAACTGAAAACTATTTATTCAGTTATAAATGTTTACTTGTTTAGTGTTAAAACTGCTTTAAACAAACTTAGAAATCAAATCGACGTCTTCCCCGCTAGCAGGATTTTCACTTTATTCCAGACATTGCCTTGCTGAGCAATGGATAATATTTTATTGCAATTTCAGTTCATAGAGTCTCTGTATATTTGTGTCCTCTAATGGCACTGATGCTTGGACTCTGAGTGCAACAAAGCTGCCGCCGTTCCCAAATATGTTGGTCTTTTTGAGGCCAGGTCAGGTAGAATAGTACTTTGTTGCACCAAGTGCTCAACGTTGTCTTACAAAAATGGGCGTCGCAATGTAAGAAGGACATAAAGCTATTAAAGAGCATCAAAAGGAGGGCTGCAAAGGTGGGGAAGGGTTTGGAGGGCAAGGGGTGTGAGGGGTGGCTGAGGGCCCTGGGTTTGTCGGGCCCAGAGCAGAGGAGGCTGAGGGGAGGCATCATGGCGGCTGCAGCTCCTCACAGGGAGCGGAGGGGCTCTGCTCTCTGTGACAACAACAGGGCCTGAGGGAACTGCATGGAGCTGTGTCAGGGCAGGGTTTTGGGGGTTAGAGAAAGGTTCTGCCCCAGAGGGTGGTTGCTCTGGAACGGGCTCTCCAGGGCGGTAGGTACAGCCCAGAGCTGCTTGGGCTCAGCGGGCACTGGGACACTGCTCTCAGACATAGGGTGTGGGTTTGGGTGGTGCTGTGTGGAGCCAGGAGCTGGGCTTGGTGATCCCTGTGGGTCCCTTCCTTTAAAGGGAAGCCTGCCTTGGTGGGCTTAGAGATTCATAGAAGCATTAAGGTAAATTCACCCAGTAATAAGGCTGAAGGAATGCAAACAAGTTCAGCCCACCTGGGGCTTTGAGTTAATAGAGATGTCAAATACTTTGTTCAGTATCTCTAAATTTCCCAAGCCATCAGACATTTTCCTCCTTTATAAATGCATTTATAATAGATCTTACAGAATCATAGAATCATGAAGGTTGCGAAAGACCTCTAAGACCACCAAGTCCAACCATCCACCTACCACCAATATTGCCCACTGGATACATCCCTCAGTGCCACATCCCCACAGTTCTTAAACGCCCCCAGGGACAGTGACCCCACCACTCCCTGGGCAGCTGTGCCAGTGCCCAACCATTCTTTCAGAGAGAGCCAGGTTCAGGAATGCTTGTTTTGAACTCCATTCCCATCAGGTTTTTGCTGGGTGCTCATCAGCGGGTGTAGAGCTGTGTCTGCTGGTGATTTATCCTGACTGTTCCTTTCCTCAGCCTGATCCTGAGGGCTTTGTGGCTCTCATCAGGGGCTATGGTGACTTTTCTTCTCAGAAGCAGTGCTCTTGCTGACTTCGGAATGATCTCCCCTCTTTCCTTTCCTCTTTAGTCACAAGTCAGGCAAAACTCCATGGGATCGATAGCTACGGTTGTGAAAACGAGAAAAGAATGGATTGTCTTTATGCCTTGTGTGGAGCAGTGCTGCCTTTGCTCTATTCCTACACCTTTACTTCCCTTCTGGGTGTCCATCATCCCCGGGACAGTGCTGCCTGCTTCAGTGCTTCACTGTGAGAAAGCTGCTCCAGCTCCACCCGAGCTCTGCCCAACGTCACGCTCCTTTAGCCTCATGCTCTTCCTCCTTGCAGAGGATGAGCTTGCTTGAGCTTGCTTATGAAACCACCTAGCACAGGAGGCAGTGGGTTGCTGCCATCAAAACTTCGTGCACAGCTTGCTCTGGGATGAATTCTTGCCATGAGAAATACAGCTTTAGAACATGCCTCAATTTAAAACATCCCCAGTTTTTCTGTGTAAAGGCACGGGAACACCACAATGATGGGAACTGGTTAGGAGCTGAGAGCAGAGTGGATGGTGACCCCCTTGGGATCCATCCCAGAGCAGTGGAGCCAGGACAAGCCATGCTCAGCCACGGCTTGGTGCGGTCCTGTGGATGTAAGGGGCCTAAATGCTGACAAACAACCACATGCTGGAGTGTGGGAGCTGCTGTAGTGCTCTCCTCGCTCCCTAAGGAGTTACCCAGCTGCCAAAGACACCGCAATAATTCTTCTTGTTAGAAGAAAGGAGTATCAGAGCCAGCCAGTTAATGCTACAATCGCAGAAAGAGGGGACTGACCACTTCCTCCCGACCTTGGAAACAAAGCTGGAGACTGCAACCTTTCATTTCCTACTGCTTTGGGATTAGTGGGGTGAGATCAGCTTGCAGCACCAATTCACTTTGCTCTTAACTCATTTCATTACATCACAGGAGAGCATTGCACTTGGCGAGTGCCATCTTCTAAGCAAGCCTTCTCTCATCTTTGCTTTTGTCATAAATTAAATAAGCTGCTGTCATTTTCCAGATACGAAGATTGATTTTTCTTTTTTTTTTTTTAAGAACTGTAGCGGGGAAAGCGGTGATAATTTATACATCTTAAAGTTGTCCACGTCGTGGTCTCTCTAGCTAGTTCTCCCATCAGCTGCTGAGCTGCCTTTCCTTGGCCATGCTCTCGGTGTGCAGGCTCTCACCCACCAGAGAAGAGGCGTTGAGTCTTCAGATTTTCCATAGTGACCGAGCTGGCCCAGCACCACTACCTTCTGTCACGGTGATGAGACACTGTGACTTGGTGACACCACTTGGTTAAGAAGGCTGTTGGACTGCTGGCTTTTCTTAAATCTTTTGTTGTGCTGTGATCTTATGTCGCTGATCTGTAACAAATTACATGTCGTTAGGGTTTTTTCCTCTTTCTGACCAAGCAATATCCTCAGCTCTCTTTTCTACTGTGTGATACGTGACTCACAGAGCTGAGAGGTGTGTGCTAGTTTGGGAGTCTCTGTGTCTTGGGGTGTTGGGAGACCACCTCACACCCTGAGGGTGCACAGTGCGATGTGGCAGAGTGCCATGAAGAAAGGGTAAGTTTTAATTTTCATGTGTCTAGTGGAAGGGAGAATAAGTGATGGGAAAGAAGGGAGCTTCTGGACTTGGCCTGGCTGGAAGGGGTGAGCTGCCTTAATGAAGGTGAAAAGAAAATTGGTTTTAAGTCACTGCAGCATGAAAGATAGAAGGGTTTAAACAAAAACTGGTGTATTTCTGGGAGATGGAGTGTAGTGTCTGTGGGCAGCGGCAGTGGGAACCTCTGGGGACAGTGCAAAGGAGTAGGGGCTACTGTTCAAAGAAATCCTCATTGGCCTTAGTTAAAAAAGAGGCCAATGTGTAGTAGGCAATAAGCTTGGTTGCTGTAAATCCAGCTGAAAGAATGATGCAAACAAAACGTGAAAGGCTGAAATGGAGAACAAGGCCCACTAGGGCAGCTGTCACCAGGTGTGCTGGGGAGGATGGCTGTGCTCAGCTGCCTCAACCCAGGAGTGGACAGAAAAAGGCTGGAAAAATGATCTGGAAATAAACTGCCTGAAAAAAAGAGTTGTGAGAGAACTGGAATGGATATATGGATGTCAGTGGGGCCGTGGTGGCAGGCTCCTGGGAAGAGCCCGGTCCTACTCCAGTGCAGACACAGGGATCAAGGTTTGAAGCTGGTTCAGCAGCGCTGATTTTATTTACGTGTTTGTACTAACAAAGGAAAGAAACACCTGGAAGGCTGCTAACGCAGATCAGACATCGTAGCAATCACAGAATCATAGAGTATCCCAACTTGGAAAGGACCCATAAGTGTCATTGAGTCCAACTCCCGGGAATGACCTGATGAAGTAGGTTGTGGCCTGGGATGTGGATGGGCTCTTCTCGATCTTCAGCCCTCTGGATCTGATCATTTTTTCCCAACACCTACAGCATAATACTGTTTACACTGTGGAAATCCCCTGCAACCATACGCTCGATTCATTTCCCAACCACCACTTAAATAAAACAATGCATGAAAGCATCAAAAAGACCTAGTGCTTTTGAAGATTGATTGCTTGATGGCTCTGAGGACACCTCATTGCAGCCCTTCTGACGAACAATGAGGTGTTATTGTGCTTAGAGGTGCAGCACGTGGTGCCCCAGCCACCATCGCTGGGATGTGCAATGTGACACGTCCGTGTCCCAGCACCAGGCTCCTCCTTGCCACGAAGCCTGTCCTCTGATCAAGGGAGTGCAAATTACATTTTAACAGGTATAACATACGGAAAAATTATTATCAACAAAGGAAAAGAAGATTAGCATCTTGCCCGGAGGCAACGTACGAAGATTTTGCAGATATAGTTGTACCTGCTAAAGCTGGCTCTCCGGGAACAGCGGGGAGATGCCTCCCATCATACACCAAATAAAACAGTGCCATTTTTCATTGTACCTCGCTGGTACCTCACTCTTTTTTTGAGGTGGTCCATCTGTGAGCTGGATATTTCTGGAGCCAAAGTTGTTTTCAGTGCTCACTGAGGAGCCATTTACCTCTATTTTTGCTCGAAGTTTTTTGGCAGAGGGAAAATCCCACCTTTCTAGCACAGCTGATGTATTGGGGCCGCTTCCAAGTGCGGTTGTAAACTCACCTTGATTTGGTGTTGGCTTTGGGCCCAAACCCTCAGAAGTGTGTGTGTGGGGGGGTGTTGTAATTCATGGGGATATGCTTATGGCTGCCTTCATGCTCATGCTATAGACCATACGAGACCAGCAGTTGTACCTCTCTTTTCAGCTGAAACATCTGGTTTAGGATAGGAATACTTTTATTTTCTTCTGCAAATGGTGTAAAAACGTGAATGCCAAAGCAGAGCTTTGCCAGTGGGTTAAAGCCACCCGGGGTCTATCTTGATTCTGCAGGATCAGCAGTTTCCATGGAAAAGCAAAGAGGGCTGTTTGCATGAAACCTCATGGAACAGGCTGCTGAGGGCAGTGGAGGAGTCCCTGTCCCTGGAGGTATTACAGACGTGGATGTGGCACTGAGGACTTGGTAGGTCATGCTGGTGGCTGAGATCTTTCCAGCTCCTCCTGTCTCCCAGAGCTGATTGTAAGAATAGAAGTTTCTCTCCCAATGGGCTTTAGTGGATTGAGATGTACTTTTTCTGTTTAGAATTCCAGAGAGAATGGAGGGTAGGCAATTGCTGAATTTTCCCTTAATTCTTAAACTTGCTGCCCCAATTCCTACCTTATTTGGCAGACGAGGTGTCACGTTTCATGAGGACAGCTGTCTGAGCAGAGAGAGAGCTCTGGACACTGCTCTTCCATGGGAAGACGAAAGTGTCTTCAATTAGACAGGAAAACTACATGGAAGAGCAGGTACTGCTATGAGCAGGAAAAAACCATGAGTTTTTAAATAAGTTTTGCAACACAAAGCCGTGCATGGAATTAGCTCAGCCAACACTGAAAAGAAATGGCAGTGACCAAAGGGAGAAAGTGCTCCTTCTTGAGCGTTTTTGGGCACACACTCAGGTGTGGGTGATTGTCGTGGTTATTGGGTGCTGATTGAGGTGGGCTGATAGAGGAATGCTCTCCATGGCTGCTGAAAGAAGGATTCTTGCTTTATCCTTTCTTTTTGAGTCCACTTCTACCCCTTGCGTGAGCTTGCTCTCGATGCTCATTTTGCTTCTGGTCTTGGTTGGAAGACAGAATTTGGGCAGCTTTGTGCCGGTTAATGTAATCATGGAGTCATAGAATCATAGAATGGCTTGGGTTGGAAGAGACCTCAAGGATCATCAAGTTCCAAGCCCCCCGCTGTAGGCAGGGCTGCCAACCTCCATATCTAATACTGCTTTTGGCAGAGTCTTACCTCATCACAAGCTCCAGGTGAGAGAAGGAGAGTGATGGTGCTTAAGGACCAGGAAGGGCTGTGCCTGCAGCCCCGTGCTGAGGTAGGAGCTCCGAGTTGGTGATCTTGGAAAGCTCATGCACGCTTCAGCCACGCAGCAGAATTAGCAGCTTAGCTCCAGGCGATCACTGGCTTGACAAACTGGCCTCTTATGTCCACAGCCTGTTGTGAAAGGAATATTAAAGCTGCGACATCCATAAAACACTGGGTCTGCAGCTGCGATTTGGCTTTATTTCTTTTCAAGAGACGCTGACAGAGTGAGACTAAAAAAAGGGATACTGCATCAAATCCATCTCCTGAAGGACGGGCTCAAAACCGCCAAATCTGCACCGATAAAGGACGTTTCTGAGGAGTGTTGGTGGGGGCTGAAGAAAGAGCATCCCACGACCCAGGAGGACAAGGTGGGGGTGGTGGAAAACAAACAGGTGTCCATGAGGATGAAGAAGTGCCATTGCCTGCCCAGGTGGTGGCAACAGGGACGTGTAGAACCATGGACGTGAGGCACCGAGGGATGTGGTCAGTGGGGTTGGGTTTGGGTTGGGCTTGGGGATCTTGGAGGTCTTTTCCAGCCTTAATGATTCTGTGATTCTATGTGTGATCCAGAAAGCAGTAACTCTTGATGTTGCCTCTTGTAAAACTTTTTTGTTTTGTTTTTTTTTGAGGGGATGGAGGATGAAGAGGCAGTGCTTGTTTGTGGGGTGGTTGTGGGGGAAACGAGGGCACGCTGCTCACAGAGGAGCAGAAGTTGGCACCTTGCGGCCTCAGGAGCCCCAGCAGAGGCAGTGACTATTTATACATCCAAACAAACATCCCTTAACTGCAGAGCATCTGCCTGAGGATGACATTTATAGAGAGAAACAGCGAAGGGAATTTCAGGTGGTCCATGACAGCGTGTGCTGAAAAGATCTGTTATCATTGGGCTTCGCATCTTTTCCCTGGTTTTCTGCATTTTAGCCCAAGGGCTGTGCTGCTGGAGCCCGGCTCTTCTGCAGTGACCTCAACACCCGCATCCCTGGGGACCACTGGGAAATCCCATTTGGTTCCTGCTGGAAGGGCCCCAAACTCTTCATCATGTGGCATTGGGGCTGCACCCCACAATCCATCATGGTTGGAGACCACACCCATTCTTTTACAATATTCTGCCTCGGCTTTTTTGAAGGGCAACCAGGGAGCCGATAAAAGCAGATGGATCTGTTGAGAGTGGAAACACAAATAAAAAACACCAGCAGTGCTGATGGTTCCCCCCCACCTCCCAGGAACACATAAAACTTTAACAATTAAATGAAGCTAAGTTTGTGCACCGGAGTTAAAATTGCATGAGGAACATTTTCATGCTCTGCACTGGTTGTGATCTCTGCTGGGCTGACACCCAGCCCTGTGCAACAGCATGGCCCCCAGCTCTGGGAGCGGGGCAGCATTTCCAGCTGTGGTACAGCCCCAAAGACCCACTTTCATGGGTAGAGCAAGGATTTGGGGTCAGAGAAGGAGTGTCTGCTGATGGGGTCCTGGCCCCGTGGGGAATGGTGATGGCTGGGCCACTGAGCAGGTTGCCCTGCTGGTAACATCCCACCCGTGCCGATGTAGACTAATCCCTGCAGGACTTTAGGCAGGGATTATAAGGTGATCATGAGCTCAAAATGCTCCTGCCAGGGTTTTCACACAATGCTCACGTGTCTCTGTCCTGCCATATGTGGGAAATGGGTTGGGGCTAGTGGAATCAGTGAAGTTTGCGGCAAGGGGCAATGAGCCCACTTTCATAGAATCAGAATGGGTTGTGTTTGGAGGATGGACACTCAGACACTTTTATTCCCAACATGTTGCTATTTACCGTTTAAGGCACGAGGAAGGTGGAGCTGAGGGTCCAGCAGCTTTGGGGACACCGGAGAGCTGCTCCTACACCCTGCTACTGAAGCCATTTAGGGGAGTGGTGGCACCTCCATGTGCCTCTGGTCACACTTTGGGGAGTCTGGTCTCATGTCTCAAGAGGCGAAGGAAAATGCTACATCAGAGTTTGGTGGGGCCATTTCTGGGCAATTTGCAAAACTTGTGTTGTTTTGGATTGGCTTCGTTGCCTTTGTATTTCATGGGTGACCTCAGATGCCCTGGGAGACTGGTAGGTCTAATTTGGGGACCCTGGGGAGAGCCCCAAAGTGCTGCCCTTCACCCGGGGTTGTGCTGGGGCTGTAGCTGGGATGGCAGCTGGTGACAGGTTGGCCCGGCCAGGACGTGGTCAATGGCACAGGACACTCTAGCAGGATCTGGATTTTGGAGGTGAGGTTGTCAGTAGATGGAGCTGTTTATTAATGTTTCCCGGTAATTTACGGTGCAGAAGGAGGCCTTGGTGCTGCGTGGAGTCTGCGCTGCTCCTAGCCTTTTGGGAAGGGTCCCAGTCCCAGTTCTGTCCCTGTCCCCATCCTGTCCCCATGTCACCTAGAGCTCAGAGCTGGGGCTGTGCCTCCCTGCCCAGCTGCCCAGGGGAGCAGGGACAGAGCTGGGGCTATGCCCATAGACAGGAGGGGATGGGGATACTGTGGAAAACATTATTTTGTGGCTCTTGTATGGAAAAAGTATCGGAGCAACTGCATCTCTAAAAACACCCAATTTGTTCACTTTTGGTCATTTCCACCTGAAATTTTCCCAAATTCTTCTTCAAGTGACTGACAACCACTCAGCTTCCTTTCCCATACTTTGTTCTGGACCCATGCCTTGCCCAGCACCAGGGAAGCAGCCGCTGGGGTCCCTCCACCCCCAGCTCACCCCACGGCCCTACTGCCTCCGCTTCCCCTGGGGTGGGTGGCCAAGAGCAGGAGGAAGGCAGCAGTTGGGGTTGGTGGGGATGGATGGGCCATAAGTGCCCCCAGGACCACACTGCAACAGAGCAGCGTTGGGTGGTATGGGGTCCTGCTTGGTGTGGGGTGGCAGGAGGTGGCAGGAGGCAGCAGGACGCGGTGGCCATGCAACACAGTGGGATGGTGATGGCCAACTGCTCTAGCACACATTCTGTCCTTTGCAACATTTTCTTCCAGATTACGTTTTATGTAGGAGCTGCATCATTACGGTGTAACTCTTAGGGCAAATCCTCACCAGGGTCACCCCTTGATGTGCACATGGGACACCCCAAGGCCAGACATGTCCTAGAGCAGCAGAGTCCCATTCCTTGCATCAGCCACCTCTGCGCTCTCCACTGTGCAGGCATCTGGGAAATTATCCCCGGCTGCCACAACACTAATTTTAATTTTAAAGAAATGAGCCATGAACTGTTGAAAATAATAATTTTCAATATGAACACCTGAGAGGCTGTTGTGGATATCTGCCAATATATTAATTTTATTTTAAACTCCGTCAGGCTGAAAATCTGCTTCTTAGCGAGATGGAGAAGAACTGCGCTGAGATGTGGGGGAGGCAACTGGGGCTGAAGGGAGAGCCCTGCCCTGCTGCCCACACCGGGACCTCCCATAGGGACTCCTCCCGGCCAAGAGCGGAAAGCTTAGAAACTGGGAGAGGGAACCATAGATGGGAGAATAAAGAAAACTGTGCAAAATAAGAGGAAGAGCTCTACTGTTATTTGTGGTCAAATACTTGTATATTGTTTTCTTATCTTCAGCACAGAACTTTGTTTCTGCTTATTTTTAAGCACTTGCGTATTTTGCTGGGAGCATTCACAAAGTTTGGTCGTGGCCAACGAAGCAATACTGGATACTGAATTTAAATACGTAAAAGGTGCTGCGGAAGAGCCTGAGGGTCACCCCATGACCATGACCATGATCATGCCAGATGCAAGGAGCAGCATTGCCGTGGGAGAGACCTTCATGAGAAGCTATCGAGTCACCTTTGGAATCTGTAGAAGTATAAAACGGGATGATAATTTAAATAATTACTTATATATTTAGTTGATGTTGGAATAATAGAATGGTTTGAGTTGGAAGGGACCCTCAAGGCCATCTGGTCCCACTCCCCCACAGTGAACAGGGACACCCACAACTCCATCAGGTGCTCAGACCCCGTCCCCTGACCTTGGGTATCTACAGGGATGGGGCACCACCTCCTCTTTGGGCAGCCTGTGCCACTGCCTCACCACCCTTAGTGTAAAAAGCTTCTTCCTTATATCCAGTCTAAGTCTCCTCTCTTTCACTTTGAAACCATTTCCTCCTGTCTTGTCACAGCAGAGCCCCTGCAGCACCTCTCATGCCCCATCTTGTACCCAGTGGTGTGGAGCCCAATGTGGTGTTGGAAGATGCTGAGATGTGTTTCCATGGAACAGCCAAATCAGAGCTGCATTTTCCCAAGCACTGATAAAGTGCTGGGGTTGCTGTGGCAACATGTTTGGAGGCAAAACAACAACAACAAAAGGAAACCCGAAACCAAAAATCAAGGTGGGGAGGAAGTTTTAGGAGGGGAGAGCTTAGTGGCAAGCCCAAGGTGCTGAGCCTGGGGGTGGGAGTGCATTGCTTGGGACACTGAAGGGGCACGGGGCTTTAGAGAAGCTGGCTCCATCGCTCCCCATGTCCTTCAAAGGAAATTGCTTTTTTCCCCATTTGTTTCCCAGAAGCTGAATAGCGAGATATTGATCTCCATATTGTGAGATTGTGGCTGCCCCGCATGGCCGATTGCTGATGTTTTTTCATGCAGGTTAATCCACGCAGAGCTTTTGTCAACATTGTACTGCTGAAATGTTTTGCTTTCTGCTTTATTTTTTAAGAATAAAAAGCGTACAAGGGTGGTTTGTGAATGGTGATGTTCAGGAGAGCTTCGCCCAGTGACGCTCCGCACAGCTTTGGTGCTGCTGAGCTCTTTCCAAACAGAGCAACCACAAATGGTCCCAGCAATCCCGTCCCTGGGGCTGGAGGAGCAAAGCAGATTGCTGCCATCCTCAGCAGGTTTCACAGTGAGCGCTGCGGGCTTTTCCCACTTTCATTCCCAGGAGTCCAGTCCCGAATTCCCTGCTCATTTATCTGCTCTTTTCCTAATTCCTCCTGAACGTTTCCCTCTTAGAGTATATAACGGCACTTAAGAAGTAATGCGTGCTGGAGGGTTTTTGCTCCCAGCTGAGTACCGCCGTATAACTAATGTGATCCTGAGCAATGCCGGTGCCTTTTTGCAGGGTGTGGGGAGGAGCTGAGGCCTCTGGTGCTCAATAGAGGCCCTGGGCACCCAGCTGGCTAGCATAGGGACGATGTGGTTCCATGCTGAGGGTGGAGGTCCAGGTCATGCACCTCTCTGTGCAGCAGTGGTGATGCAGAAAGCACACAAAATGCAGCTTCCATCTCCGCTCAACGAGGTTTTCTTCCTTAACACCTCAGCATCTACTAATAACACTCTGCCGAAGTTGTTTTGCCTTTGTATTTTCATTTTGCATAATAGCCTTGCATTTTGCATGATATATATCTTAATAGCACCTTAGATAAAGCAGAATACTGCTAATTCCATATTATGGGATTATTATGAACTCATATGAATTAATGATGCTTATAAATATAGTCCCATTGAAATCCTTGACACTGCGTATTAACCTGGTAGCTGAGCCATAAAATGCAATGCATATTAAAAATCAGCAGCCTGCACTTTCAGTGCTTTCAAAATAGCCAGTCTTTTTGTGATATATATACACGGCGTGAACGAGTTCTGAAAATCCTAGAAGTATGAGCGCTTTTATGATGAGGGCAATGAGTTTGTACAGGAGAGCTGTCACTTGGCTCAGCGGGTTGGATAGATATTAAAATATTTTTACTCCCAGTTGTGTTCAGCCCACGTAGAAAGTCCCATAGACTGGGGTAGCAGTGCTGGAGCCTGGGGCTGCCTCTGGGCCGCAGAATGTTGGGATGGGCAGGGGGTCATTGGCGTCCTCCTGCCCTTGTTATGGAATTACAGAATGGTGGCACTGCTTCAATCCTTCATTACTATCCTTTATGCTAATGAGGCTACTTTTTGCTTAGAGTTCCAGCCTTGGTGTGCCCGAGAGCTATAAAAGTCCACAGTACACATAATCCAGATCCAAGCAAAATGTTGCGATGAATATCCCTGCTCATTTTGGAACAGTTGCTATTTGCAGGCCTCACGTGTTTTGCTTTTCACTGAATCATTGAGTCACCGAGGTTGGAAAAGCCCTCCAAGATCCTTAAGCCCAACCCCAGCCTCTGCCAGTGCCTCACTGCTCTTTTGGAGAGGAATTTTTTCCTTATGTCCAACCTGACCCTTCCCTGGCACTACTTGAGGCCGTCATCTCTCATCCAACCGCTGTTACCTGAGAGCAGAAGCTGAACCCCCCTCGCCCCCACCTCCCATCAGGGAGCTGTAGAGAGCGATGAGGTGTTCCCTGAGCCTCCTCTTCTCCAGACTGACCCACCCCAGCTCCCTCAGCTTCTCCAGCAGAAGCTTTCTGTCTGAGAAAGATGCAGAAGAGAGTTTTTGGACAGAATTATCAGTCAAAACAGAGCCTTTTGCAGAATCCCTGCAAAAAATTGGTGGCTTTGTGTTTGCGGCCTGGAGATCTGCACTGAGAGCTGCCGGAGCTGGGTGTGGGCTTTGCCCTCCTTCTTCCATAAACACGTCAGTGCTTTTACACAGAGGAGCCTGATTTGCGCTTACAGTTCAGTCTGAAGTACTCTGAAACAGGTAGAACGTCTCTTTCTAAGTTTTTTATTTAAAAATAACCCCCAAAGGGGAAGAAGTCAGGTTGCTCGTGCCTCATCTGTGCTTTTGTCAGTCTGCTGGCAATCGGTATTTGTCCTCTTTCTCTCTGTGTCCCTCATCCCCGTGACCCTCTAGCAAAAAGAAAGATGGAGCAAAGCCCAGCATCGGTTCTCCTGTGACCTCACAGACAAAGCGTAATGGTTTTTAACTAAAATAGGACCAGCATGTGCAGCCCACAGTGATGCTTTTCTGTGTTTCATGAAAACCTCGCTTTGCTCGCTTTTCCTCTACCAAGCCAGCAGCTGGCTCCTGTCAACTCTGTGCTTTGAGAATTATGCAGGAAAGTAGAAGGGTTGAAGGCCTTGCTGTTGTTCAAAAGAAAGCTTTGAGGCCAGATTTGCCCATCTGGTCAGTGACAGGGTGTTCTCAGCTTCCCTGTAGCTTGCAACAGGGCAAGACCCACCTGCCTCAGCTTGAGCACTGTGTGTGGGTTTGGGCACCATGCAGAAATGCTCACCCAGAGCCCAGGAAAGAGCCAGGCTGAGACATCCACTGCATGCCCCAATATATGCAGCAGGGGCTGTGAGGTCACAGGCCATCACCTGGTGACATCACATGCCGGCACCTGTCCCAGCCAGTTAATGTCATGGTTTTGTGATTTTCGGTTATTGGTATTCCACATCATAACATCATGTAGTGGACATACCTAGTTCTCAGAAGAGAAGGACTACTACAGTCCCCACGGTACTTTGCTCCTTTGTTACCATTTTCCAGCCGGAGGGAAAAGATAGAAGCTTGCAGTATAAAAACTTGCAGATCACGAGACCTCGTCCCTTTTTCCGCCGTCTCTCGTCTTGGCAGCACCTCGCTCTCCAGCCG
>NC_034414.1:58601085-58706523 GCF_002078875.1 Numida meleagris | reverse complement strand
AAGGGAAGGGAAGGGAAGGGAAGGGAAGGGAAGGGAAGGGAAGGGAAGGGAAGGGATCCACAACGATCATAAAATCCAAGTGCCTGACCACTTCAGGGCTAACCAAAATCTGAAGCACATCATTGAGGGCATTGTCCAAATGCCTCCTGAATTCTGACAGCCACGGGGCACCAACCACCTCTCTAGGAAGCCTGTTCCAATGTCTCTCTTAGTCAAGAAATATTTCCTAATGGCCAGTCTGCACCTCATCTGGTGCAGCTTTGTGCTCAACCCTAAAGTGCTTCTTAGACATGGCTATGTCCCACTATGTTTTGGCAGTGAGTGTTGGCAAAAATTAAGGTCAAAAAGCATCTATCTTGGAAAGACAACAAAGACCTCAATGGCCTTATTTGCAAGAGCCCTGCTACCACAGTGGGGCCCTGTGCAGCCTGATCTGGTGGGTGGCAACCCTGCCCATGGCACAGGGGTTGGAGCTTGATGATCTTTAAGGTCTCTTCCAACCCAAGCCATTCTATGATTGTATGATTCTGTGAAATGTACTGATTCTCATATGCTGTAGATAGATATTGCAGAGACCATCCAACATTGGTGTTATCACCCTTTTTATACCTAGGACGGCAAGTCTCTTAGGAGCTCTTAATATCACGTTGGCTGCAGAGTCCTCCTGCTGGAAATCATAAATATGAGTCACTCTTGAAAGATTCACTGCTGAGTTTAAAAAATAAATTGCTCAGAAGAACCCAACTGAAAACATACCTCAAGTGTGTTAACAAGACCTACGCAAAGGACTCCAGCTTCTGCTCTGAACTGTTTAACGACAACTCTGCACAAGCAAAGACCTCCTTCTTGTCTGATGGCATAAATAGAGAATTTTCTTCGCAGATCGAATGCTAAATATTTACCTTCCTAAAATAGCGAGTGCATAAATGAAAGGCACAGGACAAAGTGATACTCAGCGGGTTTCAGTGTAAGCAGCTCGCTGTGATCAGCTGGGAGGGATAACAAACCTGCAGTGCTCGGCGGTGAGCCGTGCTTAACATGCACGCAGGAATCCTGCTGTGGCATAACGTGCAGATCCCGGTCGTCATATTTGAAATGGAGTGGAAGAGGAAATACAATAGTTATTATGGATTACGTTTCAGACTTTTATGGGCAGAGACAGCTTTGTCTGTCACTCAGCTGCTAACAGTAACTGCTCCCGGAGAGTGACTAGAAAAATAATTGATAAATCTGTGGGCTGAATTCATTCATTCTTGCGCTGGACTTATATATTTTTATTGTGAGATGATGAACAGCAAAATGCAGCAAATTTGACAGTCAGTGAGCATTCATGCTTATAACTCATTTAGAGCAGAGAGGAAAGGTGGGAAAGAACTTACTTTTAACCCCCACACATGGTTTTGTGTGTTTGCTGCATTTGACAGAGCGGCTTTCTGCACCTGCTCAGAGTTGCTCAGGATGCCTCTGCCAGAGCTTTTCTGCAATTAAAAAGAGGCTGAGTGTGGCAGGAACAACCTGCATCCTCCCATCCCACGGCTGTGCTGTTGGCTGCAAATCCTCTCACTCCCTGCAGAACACAGCCGTGGCACTGGGACTTGGACCTTGTTACCCCTGCTCCTCTTCCATAGAATCACAGAATGGTTGGGCTGGAAGGGACCTGAAAGACCATCCAGCCCCAACCCCTGCTGTGGGTTGGTTGCCCCCCACTGGATCAGGCTGCCTAGGGAAGCTTTGAAAATGACTGGTAACTAGGTTTTGGGGTCAGGAGGAGCTTTTTCCTTGGGGGCCTAAAGACTTCACATGGCTCTTGCATCAGCAGGAGGTCATTATTAAAACAAATCTGTTATTCACTGCTTTGGAGGAACAGTGGGATCTTACTGCATAGGCCTGGTCCTCTAGGTTCAGGACTGCACTGTGTACACGGAAGAAGGAATGAGACCCATGAGGTTAACAAACAGGTGCCCTCATCCCATGGCAGAGGGGGGAGGACGAGGTTCACAGGCTGAGCAAACTCTTACACGTAGGCTGCAGAGTCTGGATGGAGGGTTAGGTGGTAAGAGCCCTTTTGCCACTGATTAATCATTTCAGCTAAGTGGCATCCTATCATCAGCTAGAAGTGGAATGAGAGCTTGGGAGTTGTGCCAAAGCATCCTGGATATGCTTCAATTTTATTTTGCTTCTTCTTCTTCTTCTTTTTTTTTTTTTTTCTGAAGGATGCTTCTGAATTAATAATCTAGCTTTTTTTTTCTTCTTTCAGCAGATGTCTAGAAAGTAAGAAGACATATAGGATAGAAGGGAGTGCGTGCATATAAAAGAACAGAAAGGAACAGGCTGACTGATTTTATGTGTAATTTCTCAAACAATTCTCTTCGTGAAGACCTTGTATCATAATGCATGTATTGATTAGTACTACCCCTGGCAAGGCCCAGGCTGGGGAGGATTACGAACAAACAAGGCATTGGGCTTGCCAAATTATTGTGTAAGATGTAAAATGAATTGCCACAGTTGTTTGTCTGTGCATGGTGATTGGATGGCACTGTGGTTTTTGTATTAACCAATGGCATGGTCATCTCCCTGCGTTCCTGCATTTTACTGCACCGCTCCAGTGATGCAATTCCTTTTGTGGGGCAGCTATAGATCCAGGCTCCCAAAGGGGAAATGTGTGCTAACATTTATCTCAGTGACCCATTTTCAGCAGCAAGGGGGTTGTCCCAGTAGTGCTTTCCCCCAGTCACTCGAAGACCCTGAAAATGTGCCCTGTAAAATCCCCAAGAAACCAAAAAGGATCTGCGTTTCACAAAGATCCCTCTTCAGGTAACCAACAGAAACATTTCACTAAAAACCACTTTGCTGTAAGTTGTTTCCTACAGAGAAGCAGCATCTTCTCCCAGAAGGATTTTTCTCTTGCAAGGCTTTTACCTAAACACTCCCTTCCCGCAGGCACATCTATCTATCTCAGAATAGAGGCACACCAGAAATATCCTTTCATCATTTGTGAGATTTAAGAGAGTATTTGTTTATTTCTTGCACCAGCCAATTAACTCCTCATAGGATAACCTACCAAATTATACAAAGGACTCTACATTTAGGATATATGTAAGACATTTTTTCCTTCTCTTTATCTGTTTTGCTTTTAGAAACGATGTTATTTGTAAGAGGGAACATGAACAGCTGCTCAGACTACAGCTGAGAGGACCAGGGTGTGACACAGGCCTTGGTGCTCAGGGTGACTTTGGGTGGGTGTTTTTGGCCAGTACCTCTCAGCCTGGCTTTCTCTTCCAAAGCCAGTAATGTGGCACAAGCCTTCCCTGTCCTTCTCCTTCCTGCTCAAGGGAGACAAATTCCGTGTACAAATGGGACAGTGGGATGTCCAATGAACATGGGACATGGGATGAGAGCAGGCTGTCCATGGCCTCGATACTGACCTTTATTGAAAGCACCTGACACAGATCTCAAGAAGACTGCAAGAAGCAAAATGAGCCCCAGCAATAAGACTTAATACTAAAACATCACACTGGCCTGCACCAGATCTCTGATTCCAGGTCCAAATTGGACTTTTTAAGGACTAGGTAATGTTGTACTCAATGGATGTGCATTGAATATACATTATACTTATCCTTTGCTGCAAAGAAATGTAAGAAGAGAACTAACCTCAAAAGCATCCTACTTTTTCCTCCCCAAGTACCAGTTAAGTGACTGCGGTCAGGTAAATGTTAGCACCAGGCAGAGCTGTGATTACACAGTACACTCTGAGCTTCCTTATTCCTGGCTTTTGTGCTCAGAGACACTTCAAGGTCACCACGTCTACTGATAACTCAATCCTAATTAACTTCACCATTGAGGTAGCAATCCCAGGAATTTGCCGGGTAAAGAATACCCAAGATCAATGGCTTTGTGACACACAGAGTTGTCTACAAAAGAGTCAACTGAAAATGTGTTCAACAAACTCGGGCTTGTGCGTTACTGGGGTTTGAATAGGAGTCTTTTAAAAAGGCAGAACATGAACTGCTGAAACCTGCGCTGACCTCGTCTCCCAAACCACTGCCTCTCCAGTGTTTTTCCTGTACTTTCACCTCTGCATATTACAGGAGTCAGCAAAATACAAAATACTTTCAGCTCCAAATAGCAGCCTGCCCAGCAGCAGAATGGAAAGTTTGTGTCTTTTTATTACTTTATAATAATATCATTGTTTGCAAGAAGTCCAAACTGGGGATAAAGGCATATCACAAATTAGTCTAGCACCGTACAGACTCAGATTCCACAAGCCTTACCTATACAAAGAGGGACACAATCTCTAAATCCACTGTTTTATATTCTTCATTCACTGTGCTGGTAGTGGTATTTCAAAAACAATTTCAGTTGTCCTTGAAGCAAGTAGTTCTGCCATAGCCCAGGGATGTTCCGTCCTTTCCCATTCCATCCCAGGGGAATATTTTCTTACCTAATAAATATTGCACGTTATATGCATGAGATCAGAGATTAAGGTCATAGAAATAATACATGGAAAATGGTATGAAAGTATTCCCAAACATGCAACTAAATGAACTGTATTCAGCTTGATCCTTGAGGTCATGTTCCAGAGGGAGCCTTGCAAGTTTTACTTGTTGAAAATCTATAGAAATGGCAAATAGAAAAGAGAGGCCTTTCTTAGAGAAGTTCAAGGTGATGTAAATAGGCTTTGGAGCCACGGAGTCTTTTCAAATTATCTACTTCTGCACTGCCCATGCAAACCCTCCCAGAAGGAACTGGATTCAAAGCACTACAGATATTTGGTTGCACCACATGGCGGAGGTGACAAATCATATTTCAACTCAGCTTACGTATTGCTTTTGAAAAGCAGAGTTATGTTGAATGCCTTATAAAGTGGCAAATGACAGGGACTAGTCACCGAAATGACCTGGTGAAGGATTTGTAGTGTTACTGAAGTGGAAATAGAAGTCCCTTGAAGGCTGACATTTTAGGGAGGATTTGGCTGCACAGGTATGGTGAGAAAATTCTGACGGCACTCTGGGGTGGAAGCTTTGACTTCACCCATTCAGAAGGATGTAGAGAAAGAGCCATGGGTTGCACAAAGGAGAGTTCTGGTTTTTTGTTTTGTTTTGTTTTGCTGGGTCTTGCTGGCTTTTGGTTGATCTGTGGTATTTCTCTGCTGACTGCAGAAGGAACCTCAAAGACCTGTCAGATGGTGAAAATCTTAGGAGCTGAACTCCTCCCTAGGATAACAGTGTAATTAATGAAAGAAGAAATTTTCTAGGGTGAGATAGATATCAGAGTAGATTTTAGCGACATGCTAAGTGAGAAGAAGCCTTTGATTAATAGCAATGAGAAGTGACACATCCCTTTTGGCACAATTCATTCGATCCAGAGAGTTTCAACATTCGAGACAGACATTAAAGTCCTTGCAGCTCTGCATTACAGCAGCAGCAACAAGGGCTGGCAATGATCTTGCTGAGATCTTTTCATTTTCAAAGGGCTAAGGGCCAGAGGTTGGTCTTTGCATTAGAGCTGCATCATGAGCAAACTACCAGTTTGTGATTTGTCACTAAGAGGAAGCACAATCAGACTTTCCATTAATCACTGGGCTAATATTGCTGAGCATGACTCTTATGGTATGGGAGCACGACAGCAAAACATGCAGACAGATCAGCAGTAGGAGTGACTTGTCCAGGACCCTGGAGGTGCCTTTCATGGAGGTGCTCAATAATCATTTAGAAGTAGTACTGATGGATATGGTTTATTGGAAAATGTTGGTGGTAGGTGGACGGTTGGACTGGATGATCTTGGAGGTCTTTGCCCACCTTGGTAATTCTGTGATTCTATGATTCTATGATTCTACCTCTGTTTGTGGCACCTTATCCTGGTTCCATTCCCTTTGGCAACGCTGACTTTTCCCTTTCTCTCTCTGCTTGCTGCATGCTTGCAGCTGATAACAGCCTTTGGCCGGAGCGTTTGCCCAGGCCAGGCCAGGACACGTGGAAGGACAGGAGATTTATCAGCCTGCATTAGGCAGGTGCATCCATCAGCAGATTTGCTGCTCTGCCTGCAGGCCCCGAGGAGCGACGCGGCGTCCTGGTTCTGCTGACCGACACTGTGGAGAAATTAATGGGAGCGCTCAGAGTTGCGTGCCCTCTCCCTAGGTCCAAGGGAAAAATGTAATTGTGAAGGGAAAGGCAAGATGAAGGAGAGGTATTGTCACCTCTAAGCCCAAACTGCAGTTTCTCTTAGAGCTGCAGGAGTTTCAGAGTGGAGGAAATCACGGGCGTTTCCAGACCCTCTAATGAAAATGCCAGTCATCCAGAGGAAGATACCCAAAAACCCTAGCAATATCCCTGCTGAGATATAGTACAGGACTGGAGTGTCTGTGCTGCAGATATTTTTAATCTGTCTCCCATCTGAAATACTTTACTGCGTTTTTAGAGGCCCTTTTAAAAGCTGAGAAGGTAGCACTGCTAGAGAGGCCTTTTATGTCTCAGGTCGTCTTATGCTAAGCAGTAATATATGTTTAGGTTGTTATTTTACCTTGCGTTTTTACTGGGGTGATGACAATTTCTGTGTTCTGCTAAATTGTAAACCAGCCTCCCATAATGCTGAAGTGCTTGTAGTAAGAGGCTTAGCTAAACACTGCATAGCAGTGGAATTGCAAAGTATATTTTAAACGTTCTCGTGGAATGTTATTTCTTTTGTGCCAGACCGAGGTGCTTACTTTGTCCTTGTACATTTTTTTCCCACTTTCCAAGCTGCCAAGCGGCAATATTCATGCGGGGACCTTTACTGTTCTTTTCTATTTGCTTTAAAATGACAGACAAAAGTTAGCTGCAGAGCCACTGGCGTTAAAAAACGAGAAGTGGGGGGCATAAGCACAACTCTGTGGGTTATATTTGTTTGTTCCATTTTGCTTCCTTCAGCACCATAAGAATTAGCGAATTGCTTTTGAAAATCGTGGCTGTGACCTTTTGTGTCCTTATCAATTAAATAATTAATTGCTGCTGGATTGGCCTCTCGGTGCCCCATCTCCATGGCTCTCGAACACTCCAGGTTCGGTGATCTCACCACTTCCCTGGGCCAAAAGTGACCAAATATACCACAGGATTTCAAACACGTTTCTGCTGCCATCACTACTCCTGAAGCCCAGGACCCAGTAGCAGATTGCTGCTTCACAGATTGGTTTATTTTGGGGCAGTGGGATTTAGACAAGCAATGTGTGCATGAGGAAGGATGCAAACCGTATCATCTGGGAGAAGGTGTATGCTTGTCCTTACTGGAATTTTTCACATACTTCATTATTTGGTTTCACATCCACGGGAAAGAAGGGTGGTAGCAGGCAAGATTTTTCAGTGTCGTGGGATATCTGAGAGCCTGGCTCCCGTTCTCAGAAAAAGCCTTTCCATCATCAGTAGATATTAGATTATGTGTAATTATCTCCAAGACAAAATGAAGAACAAGGGGATCTGGCAGTGAGTATTGTTCAAACTGCACTGAGGGTATCTGGAGCACACTGACCTTGTACTGAATCCCAGAGCTCCCTGGACGTCAGTGGGACACCCATCTGAAGATCAAGACCACAACAAGGAGTAGATATCCAGGAGTAAACCCTGGGAAAGCATAAAGTGTTCATTTATCCTTGAAGGCTGTTTGGAAGCCCTTCTGAGAGCAGCCTGGGATCTGAACTCGGTGCTTATAGAAAGAATTGTAGCGCTTTGAAATAGAATCTTTTCCTGGTTTGGATTAAACCCGTTTAGGTTTACTGTGTTATGTTCCTGTACACCGGCTAGCAATTAACTAAAAAACTTCTAATCACCAAAAACCCCTAAAAAGACACAATATGAAGGAACAGGAACATGTGGAGTTTCTCAGAATTTTACTCTGAAGAAATGGGTCTCTGCTGCATGAGATACTGAATTCTTTACCAGAAAGGGGAATGTTTGCTTAACAGCATTTGAAAAATCTCAGATTTTTTTAGCGTTGTATTTGAGTTTGGAGATGGAAGAAGCTAGAAATGAAATTGCATATTTAGAAGCTCATAGATAATGTAGTTTCCATCAGGGTTTTGCTGTTTGAGGAGCTGAGCGATTATCCAAAGGCATTTGATAACCAAGTTCAAATCAATCTTTAGCATGTAAAGGAGATGTTTAAACTGCAACGACAAGTGAAGCCCTGGCTCCACCTACCAAGGGCTTTGGAAATTCAGTTCCTGGATCTCAGTTTTGCAACTTGGATCCTTCTTCTACAGCTGAAATTACAGACATAATTATTGCTATAATGCAGCGTAATATAGCACTCTAATATAGTCGGCATCCAAGTTCTCTATTAGATGTGAATGAATAAGCAATGATAAATATGCTGTTGCATGATTATTAGTAACACTGAATATGAAGACACACTATCAAGATTTTACTGTAATACTATAAGAGAATGGATATGATTCTCAAAGGAATAATTGTAATGAGGGAAATAAAGGTTTTAAAACTGTATAGTACTGATTTACTGTGGCTATTTTCTTCCTTTTACTAAACTCTGCTCTTATTTTTGCAATTTCTTGTGGTTTTGTATACACAGACTGAAGTACATTATTAACCGCTGGGCTGCCCAAGTAATTATGCTTATTTTTGGCACTATATTTCACTTTAATTAAGAACTGTTTGCATTTTCAGTGCATGCAGATGCCAAAAGTTTGCCTTTTTAATTAAAAGTAAAAAGCAAACTAAGCTGTTCTGTGAGGAATGTGAATGAAGCTCTAATGAACAGGGAAGGACGGAGAAGAAGTTCAGACCCGGTGAACTTTAATGCCAGTGGTGCAAAATGTAACTAATTATACAACAATTGATTGTTTGCCACGTACAAGCAGCTACAACCTTATTTGCCAAATAGACTGACAAGATAAACGAATCTCTCCTCTCGTTCATCGCAGCCACCGAAATGCTATGTCTCAGCAAGACACAAGGAAAGATATTTACACCTTTGGGGTGTAAATCAGTGGTGGAGAATTCACATGATCTTTTTTTTCAAAAGGGAAAAATGGAATGGCATGGGATATTCCCTAGGAGCAAACATAGATCATGGCAGCCTCTTCTGGGGACTCATCTGTGACGATTCTTGTCTGCATTTCCACCTCCATGTCTTGATGCATCTGTTTAGTTAAATGTCTCTGAGCAATCAGAAGCAGCACAGGTTTTAGGGGTGTGTGTAATGTTATGGTACCTTCCAGAAGCATTCTCCAAAATAAAAGAGTGGGAAAAATAAAGGTATTAATCCCTGTTTTCCATGCCATTTTGGGAAACGCTCTTGACATAAAGACACACCCAAGGAGTGTCATCCTGAAGTATCCCAGGAATAACTTCAGCACAGGAACTGGACAGTATGTCTTAAAGCACAGATTTCTGAGGACACCTTGAAAATGTCCACCTGTGGCATGAGTTGGTATCAGTTCGTTGCGGTCATGAGAAGAGCTGAGCCTCATCCTTCTCAGTTCATTCATGTCTGCACTAGCTCTGGTGGAGGACGAGAGGTAAGGGCCTTTGGCTGTGCCAGGGGAGGTTTGGGTTAGATATTAGGAAGTATTTATGCTCTGAAAGAGTAGTCAGTAGTCTTCAGTTATGGCCCACTGAAGCAGTTCCCTCTCTAGTAACTAATTTTTATTAGTTATTACAGGTTCTTACTACTGCTTATGGTAAAAGTCACTGTGGGTCAGAGCATTAGATCAAAACATCACTTTTACTGTACTTTCCTATTTAGAATAACATGCTTACAATAGAAGTAGGAATAGCAGAAATTTCAGCCTCTAACATCATGCATGCACAGAATCTTAGAAGTCAGAAGAGAGATGAGCAGATCATCCAGTCCACCCTCCTACCCTAAAACAAGACCAGCCCTCTGTAGACTGAGTTATTGCACTGAAAAAAGACATTTCCAGCCTGTCTTAATTATGTATATTCACTATCTCCTCCCACCACAAACTGTGCTTCCACCTGTTCATGACTTTCGTCTCAATTTATTATCTTTTAAAACACATTTCCTACTTTCATTTCCAGGTTGCACCCATTGTTCAGTCGTCACCCCTGTGCTGGCTGACCTCCATCACAGTGTACCTTTTTGTAATGTCTCTGCTGCCTGCATTGAGCAACAGAAGCCAAGTGCAAATATCAAAGCATTTGCAAGTATCTGAGTCCACTAACACTCTGACCAGGCACCTTCTGGGTCGCTGAGCATCACAGAATTGTTAAGGTTAGAAAATACCTCTAAGATCATCTAGTTCAGTCATCAACCCATTTCCACCATGCCCACTAAACCATATTCCATGCCCACTAAACCATATCCCTGCACCTCTACATGTTTCTTGAAAGCATCCAGGGACGACAACTTCATATTCTGAATATAGTGGATGCTGACAGAAAATATAGTGAACGGGAGTGATAGAAATTCATTTATGAAATACAAATTAATCCTGGAAAGATGTGTAGTCTTAGACTACAAAGAACTCTCCAGATGAGATTAGAGACAGTAGCTCAGTCCTCCAGTGGTGCAAACCAGCTCTGTGAGCAAACAACGACAGGCAGGAGCTGCTCTGATGTCTTGGGGCCAGGGGGGATTTTGTCTGAATCCAAGCTGTAGCTCAACATCCTTTCTCTAAAGGGAATCAGGACAGTGGTTGGAGAGCAAAACACAAAAGGTGTGAAAATCAGTGACGTAGTCATCTGTAAGTCAGTGGGGATACCCACGTGTCTTACACAACAGCAAGAGGCTGTTGTCTGTCAAAGGACAAAGCTGAGATGTATGTGCCAAAGTGTGTGTACCCTTCCAAATACTATCAGTTTTGCTCCTTTAATGGCCTTTCCAGAGGGGTGATGGTGGGAGCCAGATGTTCTGGTGGTCTAGCAAATGAAGAATTAATTTCCTTTTCCAAAAAGATTTACGATGCATCATTAAAATGGTGATTTCGTACAATTCCCCGTTATATCTCATTCTTACTATTTACCCACTTACTATTTATCCCAAAAATATTGCTCAGGACTTTGAGGGTAAAGGTTTGGGTCCTTCCATTTTGCTGTTCTACCAGTGCAGCTCATGAGGATGATTAAAATGAAGGGCCCTGGGGAAGAGGAACAAGGTGGAAGGAGGGATCTTGCAGAAAAACCTCCCTTTCTCTTCCAGACTCAGGACAGCAAAAGAGAAGCTTTTCTGCATGGCTCCCATAGTCTCTGGTAATGAGAAGAGCCACCAGCAGCACTTGCATCTATTCGGGGCAGTGAATTCTTATGCATATATCACACCTAGTTATATTTTCCAGCATTTTTAGATGGTTCAGCAGATTTACAGATTTATCATCTTCATAACATTCTTATACTACTTTCCAAAGCTGCAGAAACCAATAGCAACATTTGATGGCCGTGAAATCATATTTATGGGATCCATTAAAAACACCGTACTGGTAGTTAAATCTGGAACCTGACATAAGTGATGAAAGAATATTGGAGAAGTCCCCGCGGAGCAGCATATGTGGGCTATGCTCGTAGCATCAGGAAGCATCTGTCACAAATTTCAGCTCTCCCAAGCACATCTAAGCTGACATTAGCGTTGAGGATCCAAGGCACATCCAAGAAAGTGTGGGCTTTTAAATGATGGTTGTATTCCCACTGTACTAGCAGGCTTTGACTTCAATACGATGTAGAAACTGTTCTGCAGGTCAGAACAGTCATTCCAAGCCAGAAGAAAGGCTACTTCCAATAGATGATGGCGTGCATTGGATCAGATCAAGAAAGAAGTGCTGCAAGTATTGATCTACAGTCGGCTGCAGCAGTCATTTTAAATATGGTGTAAGCACATTTTTCGCCCCTAAAGCTTCTGTTTTAGTGATTCCTCGGCTAATCAGAACACCAACAGCACTAACAGAAAAGATTACTGCCTTATTATCTGCCTCCTGGGAGCTAGAGGCCCCCACAGAAGGGATTTAAGCTAACTGATCAGAGGCTTGCCCTCCAGAATGTTGCTTTGTTGCTTCTTGGAGGTCATTCCTAGACCACTGCACTCAGAACATCTTGGAAAGCCGGGGGGTGAACCAGCCCTTCAAAATCTCCGAACCCGCTTTCTGACCTGGGAATAATACAGAGGTGCCTTTTTGTTGGAGAACGAAAACAAAACTTTTAACAAAAGCGCAAAGGAAGGAAACCTTCTGATGCCTGCCACGGAGGCTCACAGCAGGTCCCCTCCTGATGGGCTCACATTCCCCTGATGGCACAAAGCGAATGGCTCTATGACCTGATTCCTTTCAGCACTTCGGTGAGGGGCCGCAGCAGGGAGAAGTTTCTGTTTTATTGTAATCACTGCTCTTATCCCCTTTCTCTCTAGCTGGGACATTGCTGGCTTTCTTAGCTATCCAACCCTAGGCAACAATTTCCCGAGTTATTAGCTCTTAGCAAACATTTTACTTGCTTGCCTGGGGTAAAGTCGGAAAACGTTTTTAAAGCATGTGCCAAGTGTTTTTAGCGGCACCAGATGCTGATCCCAAGTGTAAGGCTGTTCTGGACACCACATGTCTTCACTCCTGGCCACAGGATGCCAGCTCCGCCATGGTGCAAGCTGCCAGAGGATGCTGGACCTCAACCTCACAACTCTCTTGGCCTTATGGAAATGAGTAGCACCAAAGGCTTTCATCTAGGCAGGAGCACTCCAAATCTCACCCTTCCCAAATTGCTCACTGTACAAAGCCTACTCCCAGCAGTGCCAGAGGTGGATTTGTGTGCTATATAGTTCGTGTGAAAATCTGTGAATCAATGATGAGGATGACTCAATCCTATGGTGTGGGTCCTTCACTCATCCTGGACGGGATGCTTGCAGCTCTTCTTCACTCAGAGCATGGTGAGGCCCTGGCACAGGCTGCCCAGACAAGCTGTGGATGCCCCAGCCCTGGAGGCATTCAAGGCCAGGCTTGATGGGTTCCTGGGCAGTCTGATCTGGTGGGTGGCAACCCTCTCCATGGCAGGGGGTTGGGTCTTGATGATCTTTGAGGTTCCATCCAACTCAAGCCATTCTATGATTTTATGATTCTATGACACTTCATTAACTAGAGGGGTGAGTTAATGGCAACCACAGCCTCTTCTTTCTAAACCTGTTTCTTACCAATGTGCTGTTTGAAGTGCATACATTCTCCTTATATTTGTATAAACCTCCAGGACAAATCCTTCTAGAATGTATTCAAAGGCGTTAGCAAGGGACTTACCACGAATTTGTTTGCTTACCTCTTATCTGCGTGTTTCTGATTCCTTTACATTGCTAATGTGCTTTTAATTTATTTTGCTTGCTTTGTTTGGCTGCAGCTCATCCTTTTGTTCACTGACAGTAATGTTGGTTCCGAACTCCAGTGCTTGCCTTGGCCTCAGCCAGATACTATTATTTTCCACACCTCTTCACTTGTTAACCACTGTTTCCGTTGTACCAAATCAAGGTTTCAAACCTTTCCTGAGATGTTCTGACAACAAATGTCTGCTTAATTCTGGCCTAAAAATCAGCTGGGGTTGAGTTTCCCATCCACACGCTGAGGCTGAAGTGTCTGCAGCCTGGAAAAAGCTTTATTACTGTACATCAGCCTCCAAGCTCTGTCTGAGCACCAAAGCTCATACGTTTTATGATACTGCATATTGTCGCTGCTAAAACCTCATTCTATCTTTGTAGTTACCTCATCCCACTATGGAATAATGTGCGGTGTTAATGACATGGCAACTGTAATAAAATGGCCCTATGATGATTTAAGCAAAAACAACCTCCCTCCACCCCAAAAGCCTTCTAACTGGCACTTACTTTTATGACGGATTGCTCATTCACTTATTAAACATTTATTGTTTCCTCAATAAAAGTAATCTTAGATGTATTCAATTATTAATATAAATAAGGCACAGAATTGGAAACAGAAGCAGTCTCATTTTCTTTTCGGTATTAATCTTCTCTCTTATTCAACCATCACAAGAGCAGAGGGAAAAAAATCATTCAGACTGACTGGAAAACAAACACGAGCAAAGCAAAATTCTTATCTATATCTGCATCAGGGAATAAAAAATTAAAACTCCTTGGAAACCTGCAATATTTCCAAACGTGTGATGGGATATTGTCGGCTTGGTGTGGCTCATGAAACCTGAGGCTCCCACAGCTGTTCAGCAAGGACTGTACTGGGGGAATGGAGGACAGGACTGAGATCACTCTGTGCTGTGTGTGTGTAAATACACACGTGCACACAAAGGAATGCATGCAGATGGCACCATGCTGAGCTGTGTGGCTGATCTGACAGAAGGAATGGATGCCATCCAAAGGGACCTGGATAGGACTGAGAAGCGGGCTCAGGTGAACGTAATGAGGTTCAACAAGGCCAAGTGCAAGGTGTTGCCCTTGGGTCGGGGCAATCCCAGACGTGTACAGACTTGGGAAAGAACTGGAGAGCAGCCCTGCTGAGAAGGACTGGGGGTTCTGGTGAATGGCAGCCCAGAAAGCCAGCTGTACCCTGGGCTGCATCCAAAGCAGCGTGGCCAGCAGGGTGAGGGAAGGGATCCTGCCCCTCTGCTCTGCGCTGACACCTCACCTGGAGCACTGCGTCCAGATGGGGAGTCCTCAGTTGAGGAGAGACAAGGAGCTGTTGGAGTACGTCCACAGGAAGGCCACAAAAATGATCCCAGGGATGGAACACCTCTCCTACAAGGACAGGCTGAGAGCTGGGGCTGTGCAGCCTGGAGAAGAGAAGGCAGATAGGATATAATTGTTTTATATTTAGGTAGAAAAAGCTATTTATTCACCATTTGCCTACTGTATTCTTCCCTCTATCTTGCAAAAAATTCTTATAGAGGAAAATACTTGGAGGATAGGAAGGGAAGGAGATCTTCAAGCTCTAGGATTTCTGAAGTATACACACTGAGAGGAAACAATGCAATATGAGCAATGCATAGAAAGAGATCATGGGCTGTTTGTTCTAGTAACCCCATGCCAGAAAATGTGGCCATTGTACGCAACCACTGAATGAAATGAAATGAAAAAGTGTCCTGGCAAAGGAAGAAAGAGAAGGGATAAATGTGGGAACCCAGGGATTTGCGCTGCCCTGGATATCTTGTAAAAAATAATAATTATGAATGGCTAAACTTGTGAAAAAAAACACAGATTTTTAGGGAACTGGAATCTATTAGTTTTGTTCATATTTTATTTTACTTATAAGCCTGTTTGAGATTTGACTGATATTAAAAAAATTTTAAACTATTGTTTGTTTGACTTTATTCTACAGCAGTCAGAAAATAGCTTTAAAATTCAGAGGATTGCTGAAAATCATCAGGTTTTTCTGGCTTTTTTTTAGCTGCTAACCATCAAATTCCTTTTCAGATTCTGATGCTGATGCCATATTCACATCCATACTTATTTAGCATCAGCATAAAGAGCCAAAACCTGTGTTTTATTTCACTGGCATTATATTATTTATGGAGTAAGATCTTTCTTACTTCCAAGTCAGACACCAGTTCACTGGGATTTAACCAGATATTAAATTTTACACACCTCGAATAAACCCCTAAGTTAACTGAATGACTTGACAGCCAAGAAATACCAACACACAGTGCTGGTGAATGTGGACCTCATTCACTGTTGTAGATCAGAATGCAGGAACAATCAGCTCTCCAAAAAATGTGTTCTGAACATCATTCTGAGATAAAACCTGCAGATTTTCCTTCTCACCGCTTAAAGATTGGGTTGATAAATATCTCTGTATTAAAACATATGCATTTACATAGCACATAAATAACACTGGCAAAGCAGTAAGGGCACTAAAGACCAGAAGAATTTTCCCAACTATTACCAGGGGATGTACAAAAGGATAGGAGCTCTCTGTGGGTATAGTACAAGTGACTTTTTTTCCCCAAAGTAGCACAGCTCAGTGATACAAATCAGAGAAGCAGCACCCTGTGCCAACCTGCCCATCACCACCTGTCTTTAGGACGATGCCACCACCAGTCCCAGCTGAGGCTGCCAGGCCCTGGGGCAGCTCAGTGGTGTGCAGGATGTGCCCTTGTCCATGCCCACCACGTAGGGGCAGAGCAGAAGCAGCAGCCCTTCAACCTCCGAGCTCACCAACATTCAAAAAAGGACAGTTCCGAAAGCACCCAAACTGCTAAAATTGTGTGTGCTCATGCTCGTTTACGCTATTAATGATCAAAAGAGAACCAGCAACCAGTTGTGGCAATTAGCTGCTAGCAATCCCCTCCTAGGCTGCAGTGCTTTACTCATTGCACACACAATATCTTGGGCTAAGCATTATTGTTCTTATTTTGCTGCTGTGTTATCAGCGTTAGCGTATCCTTGTATCATCTTTTTTGACAAGTCCATATGCAGGTGGAGACACACAGGGGGAAAAAGAAAACCGCTGAAAAAGTGGAAAAGATAAAAATCTGCTGGATTCAAATTGAGTTTTTATATTGGAACGGACTTAATCAGGTACATCATCTGTGAATACCGGAGGAGGAAAAAATCCGGTGAAATAAAGAATGTTCCTGTAGCTATGCATGGTCACTGTTTTCAGAATTTAGATAAAGATCAGAAACGAATGAGAGCTGTTTTGAATGGGGAATGTACACTGTACATCACAGCTGCGAATGGTGAAGGCATTTGCCACTGCATTATGTGCACAAAGGTTTCTCCTTCCCTACAAATGGTTTTAGTGTCACAAAGAATATACTTAGGCATCTTTGTAAGCTAAGGAATATCTTGAATTTCAGAATAATGTGTTCAGATGCAGAGATGGGCAAAATTATATAGGTCATTAACAAAAATTAGTTACGAAAAGCAATATTTGTAACAGCTTAAAATTATTATGAATGGATGGATTGCTTTGACTTTAGAGATATTGGACTTAGAGTAGACAACCAGAAGAAGGATCACAATGCAGTGCAGATTACATGAAAGTCTGGCGTCACTTCCCAGGTACCCAATTATCTAATCGCTTCCAAACAACGGAAGAATGTGCACAGAGAAATGGGCTAAGGCTCTTCTCAAGAGAATTTAGGATTTAACCAGGAGGAAGCATTTTGCATCAACCAGAAAAGAGTGTTGTCCTTTTGGAATGGGCTCCACAAAAGTTACACATCACCTGGTTTCAGTTTGCAATAGATCATTTTCTTATCCCCCGTTATTATTCTTTGATTTTTTTTTAATCATCGGTCATGGCCTTTGAGTTGAGTATATTTTAAAATGATGGTGCAATTCTTCATAAAGACAGAAAGCCTCTCTTCATCTGATTGCCAGGATCAATTGGATGACCCTCTTATCAAACACGTCAGGACACTGGTCAAGTCTGGAAGCGCAGCGCACGCTGAGTGGCTTTGAATGGCAAATCCTCTGGGGAGCGTGTGCTCCACGGGGTGCAATATTTTGACTGTGAAAAACATGTGATAAATCTTTTCCTTTTGCTTTCTGTGCTAGGGCATGCTGGTTTCCTTTCTTTGCACGAGTCGCGTATTTGTGGAGCTGTTCCTAACAGCTGATGGCTGGCTCACGCTGGGTTATGAAATGATTAAAGCAGCCCGGATTCTTTGGGCAATGATCAACTTCAGCAGAAAAGCACACAACTCATGGAGCTTGCCTTAAATTGCAGCTATAAAAATGATAAGACATTGGAATCGGTACTTTAAAGAATTCTTTGGAATGAAATACGAATCTATTTCAATGAAATACCGGGGCTGTTTGAAGATGATGTGGACCTGTGTATTTTCGTTAATGCCGTCATCAACTCTTTCAAGTCATATGAGCAAGGCTTGAGAGACCAGTTCGGTATAATTGAATTTAAGGGAAGCCTACACGCTGATTACAGGCACAGCAATAGAAGAGTAAAGCTATGGAGTATTTGTCTAATGGGTTTTCAAGGAAGTGCTGGTGAAGCTGTTCTTCAAGGAAGGCAGAAAACTGAAGGGAAAACGTAGGTGCCTGGTATTGAGTGTTTGACTGATGGCTCAGCGTGAAGAATCAAAGCCCATTAAAACAGCTACAAAACTGAGCAATGCAGGGAAATAACAGAGGAGTGTGAGGTGTTGCTTTATTATAGCTGTAGAAAAGTGTGCTCGTTTCTGAGCGTAATTAGTTCAACAGATTATGTCTTAGCAGCAGAAGAATCAATGTCTGGGTCTGGCCTTTATTTAGGGAGGCAAACAGATAAGCTGCGTTCCACCTTCCCACATATCAATATGGTTTATTTTCTTGTCTATGACAGTCTGCAGAGGCAAACACCCTTTTTGAAGTATAAAAATGATTCTTAAAAGAGCAATCCAGTTTTACACTACTGGATATTGCTAAATTCCCAATGTAGAATATTGTACCCAATTTTTTTTTTTTTTTAAGAAAACTACATTTTTCCAGAACTCGTTTGTAATATCCTTCACTAAAAACCTTACAGATTATCTTCTGAATTTTCCTCTCTCTGTTTTTATCTATAAATAGATAGAAAAAAATTTCTCAGCCACCAAATAAAAGGGTGCGTTGCTATGGTATGCTAAATATACATTTAAACCACTAAGCTGTGTTCCCAGTAACTCAAGCACCAGGCAAGCTTCCAGTGGTTTGTGTGGCTGCATGGACAGGAAGGTATGGTCAGTGTGTCCATCTGAGGGGAGCATGGAGACCAACACCCTGGTTTAATTAAAACCCAAGCAAGTAGTTTGGTCTGAGCATCTTGGGAGAAGTGTACTTGGCTGGAGAGAGGGCCTGAGTGAGCCCAGGTAGGGTCTGGACTTCCAGCCCTGTGCTATTCCCTCCATGCAGAGGTCAGTGGGAAGTGAGCACAGCCTGCCACGCATGCTTTGTAGCATGATTTCGGTCTTTCCCACCAGTAGGCTGCTCACTTGCTTAATTTCCTCATTTGCACTAATAAGGAAAAGTGTTTTATAATGCACAGCAGTGCAAAGACAGAGCCTGGGAAACCTTTTTACTGCAGGGATGCAGAGAAAGAACATAGCCCCATGGTCAAGAAATTTATTTGGTTTTGAGCTTCCTTCTGTGGAGCAAAAAAATGTTACGCAAGCAAACGAACAAACAACAGAATGCTTTTGCTGATATAAATTCTGATCCAGGGCTGCACCATAATTGTTCTAATTTGCACAAGGCAATCTGCTATTTTGGATCGTTTCAGTGGAAGGGCTTGGGAAGATGGCAGACCAGACATCCATCTAGACTACGGTTAATACAGAAGAGTGCACACTTCAGCTGATTTATTGCTGGTAAGAGTATGTGCAATGGAAAGAAAGATGCTCTGCTCGCTCATTATATAAAATACTGCACTTTTATCGTACATAAAATAGCTTTTAAAGGTATTGCCTGAGAAAGGAGTAGCACACAGGACATTAGGCTAAACCCGTTTTGTTCTTTATTATTCATTTTTCAGTTGTGGGTGGGAATCTCAACATGGAACACCAGGAGATGCATGTAGAAGGTAGCTCAGAAGGCTGTCTGGTCCATCACTCTGTCCCTGTCACCTCCAGGAGAACTGACTCCACCTACATCCTTCCTAACAGATGCACTGTAGGTATTTTTCCTAGCAATCAGTGGTGGAAGTTCTACCACCACCCCATGTAACTTTATAGGAATGATTTCCATCCTGCCATTAAACTGCGTATCCAATTTCTAGAAATATCCTGTCTAGCTGAAAAAGTGACAAATTATACCCCTTTCTTCAAGGACGTAAGTGGTAAATACACAACTCTTGGACGGGACTTCCTTCAATGTGTTTGATTTTAAGAATAACAGCAGTTCTTACATGAAATTCGGCACTAAAAGAGCCATCCAGATGATCTATCCAGAGCAGTCCTCATAGCCCCAGCACTGCCTTTGCTCCTTGAGGCTGCTGGTAGGTGACTGGTCTTCACCCCTCAGGTGAAGTCCCCTGGACAGGGTGTTAGCTTGCCCCTACGACTTTGGTCTGTGAGTTGACCTTGAGGATCTTTTCCCCCTTTTCCAGGGTAGAGCCTCTAGACCCATTGGGAGTCCTCACTAGCTACTTCACAAACATCTTGATTTTAAGTGCATCAGGCATCCTTGTTGCCAGGGATGCTGATGAAGGTTTGCAAGTTTAATCAGCTGGAGATCTGGCACGGATCCTGTAAGATTTGAAGCCAAGCCACATTTCTCCACCTGCCTTTGGGTTTACAGCACCGTGGTGGCTCTTTTGGTAACTGTCTTTCAGTGATTTCAGGCAGCCTCCTGCAACAGAACTGAATGTTATCAGATTGAAGAATTTCAGCCATGCAATGTGACTTACTGCTTTAATTCTCCCACAAACCAAAGATCTCCTGCTGTATTTGGAAAAAAGAAGAATCCAGTTTATTTTTTTTTTCCCAATGAGAAAGTGTAACTGAAGGACTGTAGTTCTAGTTGAAAAGCTATAGAAACTGCCAGTGTGAGTCTGCACTGTCCAAAGCAAGCGCAAGACTCTGCCAGGAGAATTTGTACCTCCAAAACCTCGATATTTCCATGTCATAGTATATATCCTAAGAGATACTTTCCAGTTGTCCTTCTGTGGCAATTTGGCTGTATAACCACCACCACAGAAGAGAGCCCTCGTGGTGACTCCATTGTTTTCGTAGAATCGTAGAATCACAGAATGGTTTGAGTTGGAAGGGACCCTTGAAGGCCATCTGGTCCCACTCCCTGCAATGCACAGGGACACCCACAGCTCCATCAGGTGCTCAGAGCCCATCTCCTGACCTTGGGTGTCTCCAGTGACAGGAGACATTATAATTTCTTTATTATTATTATAATGAGTAGCTAATACGGGATAAATACCCAGTGTGCACAGTCACTCGGTTGGGTGGGCAGCATTTCCTTGGTAAACAGCACTATCAAACTTCCCAAGAACTTCCCCAGCTGATTATCTGATCTCTTACTGCAACGATTCCAGCAGCTGTCAAAATCAAACATAAAGGGGCTTCATACCACCTTTTTAAAGACTGAAAAGCATTTTCATAGATTTGAGAACCCTTCAAACCCAATTATCGAATCAAAATGCAGTTGCAGCCACTCTCTAACATCTCTTCAGAAGTATAAAAACATCCATGTATAACTAATCACTCATCAGCTTGCACAGTAAACCCTTTCCCTGCATGTGTTTTATAACAGCCTATAGGAATTAAAAGAGAAATGCGGCCCTTAGCATTCACCTACAGCCACAAAGAAGGCGATAATGTTCCCCCAGCTGCACAAACACCGGCCTCGATCCGACGTGCCATGCAGGAAGCTCTCAGCAGATGAAGTCAAATGAGAGCTCGTCTGCACGCCCACCAGCTACAGCCCCATCAGCTGGTGTAGGTAGAAAGATATGAATGCATACTTATGTAAGCAGGTGTGCGTGTACATGTATATAAATAGGTAGGTAGAATCAGAGAATAAAATCACAGAACCACTCAGGTTGGAGAAGACCTCCAAGATCTCTGAGCCCAACCCCAGCCCACCCCACCATGCCCACTGCCCACGTCCCTCAGTGCCACATCCCCACGGCTCTGGAACACCTCCAGGGATGGTGACCCCACCACTCCCTGGGCAGCCTGTGCCAGTGCAGCACTGCTCTTTCTGAGTTTTTCCTAATATCCAACCTGTAGGTTACACGATGATGTGGTGAGCAGCCATGTTGGTACATACTAAGGAAGCTCATGTTTTTTTGATGCAAGGTTCCCATCTCGGAGAGGCCAGACAGGTCCCACCTCACAGACTTGGAAACCTGGTTTAAAAGTTAGAACAATCTGCAACTAATAACATTTCTTAATAGCCTGGCTTCCCTGCTGTCAGTACAGCTCCATGGATTTACACCGTTGGATGCTGCCATGCCCTAAATGCTTACCCTAGGGAAAAGCCGTAGCATATTTCACATGTTTATTACTGTCATATATTACCACAAGCAGATTCACAGCTGGTGTGAATTGTCATCTCTCTGTGAAGTTAACATCCAGGTCTTTTCATAAATGCATAGACATGGCATTATACATCACCTCTGTCCTCACGTATACATATTTATATGTAGCGTGAAGGAATAAAGATTCGAGTCCCAAATGCTCAGCTAATATCACTTGGTGTGATTCCCTCAATCCGTATCATGAAACTTGCTAATAAATAAATTTCACCCTACCGCTGCTTTCCTTATGGTTCTGTCCTAGTGTTGATGGAAGTAAAAATATTGCGGCACATAAAGGGCCAGATGCTTGAAAAACAAGATACCAGTGATCCTAAAAGTACACTCTGGCATCATCTCCCAGAATTATAACACACTTTGATTAATTTCTCAGCAAGCTGCTTTTTGGTTTATTTACTTATTTATGTTATTACATATAAGGGTATCACAGCATATTAAAATCAAAATAAGAAAGCCCCGTCTTCTCTTATTCTTGCTTGTGCCTGCAAATAATAGTTTAGGCTTTTATATACATTTCCAGGTAGCTTCCGTATGTGTTTCATTTCCTTCCTTCATTTTGCCTCATTTTCATGGATTTTGTTGTGCATTTTTTATGCTTTTATGTTCCTGGACTACCACCACAGCAAGAAAATGAAGTTCCCATTAAAAAAGATGCAACTTGCTTTTGCTTACTGATTTAACCTACATGAAAATCAATAAGGATTTAATTCTGTACATAAAAATATTATTAGAGTTTTATAGGGCTTCTTTAAGGCCACATTTAATTAAGAATGCCAGAATGGGTTTATTTTTCTGTTTCTTCACTGGGCGTTTTTTTGTCATCCAATAAAAATGAGGGGGAAAAAAGTTTAATAAAGTAATTATTGGAAGAGCAAACACTGTAAGAAGGGACAGCTGTTTTGCAGTATAAGGTATTTTTTCCCATGGAAAGAAATAACATAAGGTTAATTGAGGAGGGAAAAAGAGCTGCTGGCAATGCATAGGCCTGGAAAGGTGAGGAAGGAAGAAACCAGAGTAAGAAGTGATTAAATTCAGTGCAAAGGACAGCATGCAAAATAGGGACAAGCAAATGGTTACCGAAGATGAATCGTGTGTTCAGAAACTGTGCTGAGACGAGCTCCAGTGAGGACAAGGTCAGAGTAAGAGCAGACGAGATTTCCTTGGAAATGGGTGGGTTTTATTTGGGGAGTCATATTTCCCTGGGATGTGTGGGTATTTTTCTAACAGCAATGTCCTTAATTTGCCTGGAAAGAGATAACAGATCCTTGAGTGGTTCCTGCCGAGTGCTGGGAGGGCATTTGATATCATGACAGAGCCAAGGAGAGAGGAGCCAAAGGGATGGCCAGGAGCGAGGGCGTCCAGTTCTGACATGGAAGGACTGCAGTAGTTTGTCTCTTCCCTTTAGGGACAGACTGACCTGCAGAAAAAGGAGGGACAAAAGGGAAAAGAATTGTGATTTTCTCCACAAAACACAACTTTTAAGGGCTCTGAATCAATTACTATACCTGGGAAGGACAGAGGAGTTGGATTGGTTACAGGCTTTGCAGGATTTCTCTCTCATTAACACCAACTCTGCCCTGGTCTAAGTCCAGTGATTTCAGGAGAAATACTGCTGATCTTCATAAAAGTTTGGGCCTGTTCTTTAGTCAACCTGCTGCAAAGGCCAGGAATGGAAAATCAAATTACTTTCTGCTCCAGGTAGCACAGTAGCTGATCTTAGGTTTACAGTTTCAAAATGCCCGAAAGATTGCAACCATTACTCCTTGCACTTCTTCCAAGGAATGCTGGTTGAACTGAGAGCAGACCTCATGGCAGGCTTTGATTCTGCTGGATGAGCAGCTCTTTGTCTAGAGGAAAAAAGAGGAAAGTTGTTTTTGTTGTTGTCATCTTGTGGTGGTGTTATGTGTTTTTTTTTTCCCATAAAATAAATGTTGGTAGAGAAATGATGGAGCAGAATTGCATCTGATTCCCCACCCGCCATCCCGTTTCAGTCTAGGTGGTGAGATCAAATATCTTTGATCAGCATCTCCGATGGTAACCATCCCACAGGGTCAGTCTCTCACCCCACAGCCCCTTCATCCAAAGGCATGGGGGGCATGGATGTGTTTGGACCTCACAGCCTTCTGTTGTTGGTAAATAATTTGATGATCTCCTAACACTTCGGCTACTTGGAGCCTGTGGGCAACAGCACAATAGACAGGCTCTTGGCACTTCTGCAGACCATACCAGGCCTGAATACAAGGAAGTATCCAATTTCATTTTTTAAGGTAGCTTACGTCAGAGCACACCGAGCATGACTGTGGCACATCAGGTATAGTCTCATCCCATCGTGTGCAGGGCCCACGTCCTTCTGAGAAGGATGAGGCAGAATAGATTGGCCTTGGCAGGGCTTTTCCTTAACGTGCTGTTCCTCCAGGATCCAAACAAGCACACGGAGAGCTGAGTTTGCTGTTTCGGCATCCACGGCGTTGTATACCTGCACGTACACCAGGCAGGTTCTGGCTCTTGTATGTGAGAATCCTGTAAATAGAGACCCATTACAATTTGACAACTTAATGAATGAGAAAGCCATTTTTCATTACACATCTCTGAATGAAAAATACCTCTCATTATCTGTGTAATGAAGGTAAATCAATGAGTGACTTTTCAATCCTAATGTTAATGGGAAACCCAATACCTTGCCTGAGCATTAGCTGAGTACTTTGCTGCAGCAACCAGAAGCTGAAACAAAGGTGGGGTGAAAATGAGGAGGTGAGTGGAAAGAGGGCATTCCCAGTTGCCAAGGAGGAATTTAAAAATGTGATTATCATTCCAGCTTTTGAAATAGTTGTACAGACAGGCTAATCTTAAATGAGACATTGGTCAGTTGAGCTCTAAAAATTAATGTAACCAATGTATTAGTCTTCCTCCAGATCTTTTTTTAAAAGCTTATCATGCTGAAAGTAACGACTCCCAAAGTTTAGGTGAAATGAATGACAAGCTGGCAAAAACAGAAGTTCATCAGTCACTGTTTGAGGTTTTCCCATGCTATAAGTATTAGACTTCTTTGCCTCAGGAAGGCTATCGAAGATGCTGTACTTGGATCTATGCAAATACCAATTAAAGCCAGTATATGTCCCAAAGAAATGATAGCCCAAGCAGGCAAAGTGCTGAAGAAGAAAGTAAGTGATGGAACAACAGGAGACGTAAAAGTGGTTGCAAAAACCAAGCAGAGTGAGTGATGTGTTCTCACTTCGCTTTATCTTAAGAGATGAGAAAGAAAATGTTTGTATGGATGAGGGAAGATCCAGGAGAGACACTGGAGTTGTCTAAGAGGGTATGGGAAAGTGATAAAGCAATGGGAAGGAAGAGAATAGGGAAAAGCAGATGAGAGAGGGAGAAGCATTTGAAAACCAGTGGCTGAAGGGAAAACAAAACAAGACAAAACAAGACAAGGTGAATGTTGATCTTCCTGTTGTCATTTTTCTCCAGGAGAAGCCAGCTAAATCCTGCTCTGAGAGGAAAGAAAGCAAAGAGAGAGAAGTCCTAGGACAAAGTCAACTGTCCAAAAGGTGGCAATGGCGATGGGCACCACAGCAACCTGAGGCAGCCTGGAGGCTCAGAGAGGCAGACCCTGGAGGGTGAGGAAGAAATGCCTCAGAGAAGTCATCCTGGCCACCACCAGCAGCAATGCTGCCGCAAGTTGAGACCAAAGGGATGGGAAGATGCTACAGATATGAGGCCTATCCAATAATTGTGTCTCAGCGGCGATCACTTCCCCAAGTTCCAGCTTTTCCATGCTGGAAAGTTCTTTTATAAAACTCCCTTTTCTTCCTAGACCATCACATCTGGATCAGATCAGCAGGCATAAACATGGCCTGCAGTTTACTCACCTGCACATCGTGTTTCATTGGCTTGTGTGCTTCAGGAAGAAGTCCTTTTGGTACATTGCTGCAAAGCATGGTTTCTACAGCTGTCGGATGATTCAGCTTCCATTCAGATGCAATTGATCACAGAGTACTTGCACGCTGATGCCAAAAAATTGCAGCCTGTTGCTTAGCTGCTCCTGACAAAATGGCTGTGGGGGAGTACACGGTGCAGGCCTCAAGGAGGGGTTTCTGACTAAGGTGCAACAGCTGAGCAGAGTTGGAAAAGTTCCCAAAGATTTTGGTGTTTGAGGGAACCGGAATGGAAATCTTCCAGCTTCCAGAGGAGGAGGATGGAGGGGAAGGAGGAGAAGTACACTGATCACACAGTACCCTGATCACTGCATGGAAGCAGTGAGATATTTCAGCAGCAAGCGGCACTCACAGATGAGAAAGGATCCCTCGGTGAGGACGTGGGCTGCGAATAGCTGAGCAGTAGCTATTCTGGGTTCTGCTGTGAAAATAAAAGTTTCAATGAAGAAATGAGGGAAGACATTTGAGAAGACAGTATGCATTCTCTAGGCTTAGTGCTACGCACCCAGGTGGTACAAATGCATGACGAGCTGATGGGTAAAGCCACGGCACTAAGTGATGGAGACTGCTGACACTGGGAGCAGGGCTGGGAAGGAGAGGGAAAGGGAGTTATCCAGTCCTGTCCTCTTGCCCCAAGCACTAGCAGCCCAGGAAGTTGTTTGTTTTTTTTTTAAATTGAGTTTCTGATTTAGAGCTGACCTTTATTTAGATATACCAAGAGATTATGGTGCAGTATAGACATTGTCTCTAACAAGACATTGTCTCTAACATGGACATTGTCTCTAAAAAGAGCTATTTCTTCGCTTTTGAGGATGGACTGCTTCAGAAATCTCACCTGTGTGTTCTGACCATGAGGAACAGCAGGGAGAGCCTCAGTTCCCTCTGCAAACCCACTGATGTGGGGGAGGTTGGAGATGAGAACAACCATCAGCCTCCAGATGTGGCTGTGACAGCCAAGCTCTGGGCTTTATTTTCCCTCTCCAAGAAGCACGGTAACTTTCTGTGTGCTTTCTCGAGGCAGTCCTCCCTTTCCCACACACACACCATGCCCATCTGAGGCTGGAACGGTTAGATCCACCCTGAGGTCAGAGAGCACCCCATGGTTCGGGGCCATCCCACCAAACCCTGGGCTACCGGGGGGCATCCGTGTGGCCCCGCTGCCCACACAGCTCTCTCATGCACTGAAGACATTCCATGCCTGGTGTTGCAATCAGCAATTACCGAAGCAGATCCTGCAAAGTCGCCAGGGAGGTTGTTCATCTGCATGCATTAACTGAAGGGCAATCCAGCCTGCTCGGGAGTCAGACTTTCCCCGGCAAAGCTGTGTAAATATAACTCCAAAGCATTCACAGACGTGCTGGGAAGTTTCCTCTGAGCCAAACAATATTTTTAATTCGTTGATAGCATTTTAATTTTCTCATGATGAAGAACCTCTAAAGGCAACTGCATTGGAGAGGGAGAAAGGGTCAAGAGGCAATTAAGTAAGGAAGATCTTGCTTTTCACTGCTAGGAAAAACAGTTAATTAGATGAAACAAGCTAAAAAGAGAGAGAGAGAAGAGCTGAGCTGTAATTTGGAAAATTTAAAAAGCTTTCTATCAAATAAATTGATTAGCACACTAATCATAATCAGGGCTCTTGGATTAACAGTTAATTTGGGGAATCAATTAATAGCGGTGTTTTTCAAATCGCGGTTGCCTTTAGAGCGCAGGGAATTCACTGAGGTATGTTTCTGGAGATAACAGATGCTGGATTAGGGCTGCGCAGTGATTCCCTGGCAGTGTAACAGCTCTGTTGTACCCCACTTACAGGACTATATTTTGAGAGTCGTGTGTGTGTGAATGGGTGTTGGCTGAGCCATTGTAATTCCTTCCTCGATGCCTCTGAGCACTCTCAAACCATTTACACGGGAGCGCAAACTCTTCTCACAACTTTTTTTGCTCCTTCTGCTTGGTTTGAGGGCTCGTGTAATAATCTCCTCCCTCCAGGGCTAGCAGCAATTTCCTGCGCTGCGAAATAACAACAGAACATGGACAGAAAACTTAGTAGGGCTTTGCTGGCGTTGTGCCTGCAGGCAGCCGGGGCTGCTGCAAGAGCTGAGCACCGGCAGTGGGGCCTGCATTTCTGCTCGGGCTGTGAGCCTTGGACCCACCTCGCCCTTCTGTTTGCTGCGTTGTGCAAAATGCAGATTCAGCCAAAAAAAACTCAGCCCGCTGGATGAGATCAGCGCCCACGCTCCCCGCGTGCCGGCGGGAGCGCTGTGCCTGCAACTGTGGATTTCAGAGTATCACGGAGTTAAATCGGGGAGGGACCCACCGCCCAGCAGCACGCAAAATTCAAGCCATGCTCCTGGGAAATGTTCCTGCCGTGACTCGGATTCGAACCGAGGTTGCTGCGGCCACAACGCAGAGTACTGACCACTATACGATCACGGCCGTGCTGTGCCTGCTGCCACAGCTGAGCACAGTTAGACACATCAGGATTTGAAATTGCCGCTCTCCTGGCATTACCTCGTCGGAGCTGAGTGCCCGGCTGCATGCCTGGTGTTCCTAACGGGAGCTGAGATTCGGCCTCTCTGGAGATTCCCAGAATAGAGGATTTTCAGAGTAGAGCGATAAGAAATGCTCTGTGCTGCTCCTGTCACCTCTCTGCTGCCAGGGGTTCTGATTCTCGAAGACTTCTGCTTTTCATAGGCAAGAATCCCAAATGTTAAAAAAAAAAAAACAAACCCAAACAAAAAAACAATCCCTCCGCCAAAAACTAACTTTAAAGTATTTGGAGACGTATGTAAAACTCAAAATTGCATCGTTTTGTCAAAAAAAAAAAAAAAGAAAGAAAGAAAAAAAAAAAGGAAAGACATCAGAAACAGATGGATCCAAGTTAAATCCCATTCTGGAGCCTTCACTTGAGTTCCCCAGCGCAGCAGCTTTCGTATGTCTTCAATCCCGACTAAGAGAAAAGCTGTCTGGAAGGCAGCAACAGGATGTTTTAGGGAAGTTCCAGGCTAAAACAGAACTCAAAATACAGTCTCACAGCTCTTGTTTTAGAGTGGCCTAGCTCAAAAGGCTTCCTCCATCCATGGTACAGAAGGAATTTTGCTGTGCAAGCTGTTCGGATTCACATGCCTTTCCTTCCAGCGATGAACCACCCCACCGGAGGGTCTCTTCCACACTTAGGATCTAAAATATTACAGAAACCCATTGCAAAGTGTTTGTTAAAGTAAAGATGGTGGCTGGTAGGTGGATGGTTGGACTGGATGATCTTGTAGGTCTTTTCCAACCTTGGTGATTCTATGATTCTCTAGCATCTGTGTAATTATTTAGAGAAAATGTTTGTCTCTGTCGTTTCACATCTGTCGACTCCTGCTCCTAACTCCTTCCAGCCTCATGAGTGCACTAGAAATGCTTTAAAAATGCTCCTTAAAATTGATTTTTCTGTCCAGTTTTATAAACAATGAAAATATATGAAGTATATATCTCCTTTGAGTAGCCTTTTCTTTCCCCCCATAACAGAATGCCCATACTAATATCATCTATAATAAAAGCAGCACAATTAAATGAGAAACAGTAAGAAACTACTGTTTACAAAATTCAAAATAAGGGAATAGAAGAAGTCATGCTCGGGATGTTCTGGAAAGTTAAGACATTTGTACGTATATCTGCTTTGAAAATTGTGGCTTATGAATGATGAAATTATAGGTGATCGGACAGATATAATCTGAGTGCTATGGTATGTTTGGGTCTCTAACTCCACTGGCATGAGAAGAAGGGTTTGTGATAAGGAAGAGGCAGAGCCATGTAGAATGAAACTTGCACGCAAGTGTGCAGCTGAGTACACATTGTAGGGCAGCTCATACCCATTAGAAGTCCAACTTTTGAGACAGACTTCCTAAATGTAGTGGTCTGCACATCTCAGGATGGACAGAAATATTCACGAGGGCTCCAAAAGTAATGCCTCCTATTTTGGTTTGTTGGTCCATGATGCCAGAGGCAGATGTTGGTGGGATGGCAGGAGAGGTTAAACCTTCCCACCAATATCCCATGGCATGTTGTTGCCATGTGACAGATGGCAGCAGAGAGGCACTCTGACAGAATGCCATGTGACATCGAAGTGTGGATGGGGCAAAGGTGTGGAACTGAATTACTTCACGCAGAAAAAACTGCGCCCACTGACATTCATCAATGCTTGCTGAATGTTTATGGAGACCAAAAAGTGGATGTGAGCACAGTGAGGCAGCGGGTTGTGCATTTCAGCAGTGGCAACAGTGACATGAAAGACAAGCATGACACTCAAGGTGAGGCTGGATGGGGCTCTGAGAACCTGATGGAGCTGTGGGTGTTCTGGTTCTTTGCAGGGGAGTTGGACTAGGTGACCCTTAAACGTCCCTTCCCATTCAAATGATGGTATGATTCTATAATTACATCAACACAATCATTTTATTTATTCTTAGATTAATGGTGTTTTCGAGTCAAGGGCTTGCTGCATCAGGACTACAGGGGGATTCTGGATCCCATTCCACGGTGAGAAAAAATGACACCTGAGCCACGGGGTCAATGATGGATTACTGTTTGCCTATGCCAACATGCCACGTTGTTTACTTAATCTGTGTATGATGGGAGATTCTTGTCCTAATTACGTATCCGCTGTTTGTCTTCAGATTTATCATAACGGCTTGTTTAAACGAAGACAAACAAAACACTGTTACATGGTGATGTATTGTTCTTGACAGATGATATCATGTTCCTGATTCAGAACTTGGATGCCAACTTTGAGTATGTTTTAATTCTGCTCTCATAAGCTTTCGTTAGGCAGAAATTCTTCACTTGGAGGCAGTGAGGCGCTGGCACTGCCCAGAGCTGTGGGTGCCACATCCCATGAATGGGCCCTGGGCAGCCTGAGCTGGGGGGCACCCAGCCCACGGCAGGGGATTAGAAATGGATGATCTTTGAGGTCCCTTCCAATCAAAGCCATTCTATGATTCTATGATTCTATGAGTCTGTTGTGGCTGTGGGCCGTTGTCCCACAGCCTGGTTTACTCCAGGAGGCAATGAGCATTCCTCCAGAAGATTTTCCTCTGTAATATTAGACATGTTTTCTTAAAATGTTGCAAAAAGGATAAAAGTCTGACTCCTCTGATGAGAATCCAGATGAAACTTCCTCAGTGCCTACTCTTACTGCCTGTGGCTAAAAAAAGGGGCACGAATTGATAGATATTTGGAAATAGAGACAATGGGAAGGAAGATGCTTCCACACAGAATAAGTATGAATTCTGCAGTGTAAAAACCTGCCTGTATTTCCAGGGATCTGTGTGCTCAGTGATGGAGTCTGATGGGGGACAGAGGGTGCTACATCCTCCCCACTGCATCTCTCACTGTCCTTGGCTGGTCTCATGACCTGCTGTGGTTTAGCAAAGCATCATCACATCTCTACCAGCAAAAACACTGGAAGAAATTTGGTGTTGGCATTCGAGCTGGACCAAAGCTTTATATTATCCTGTCCTGCAGGACTGGGGGCCTTTCATCTCCAGAGCATCTTATGCTCAGTGACATCTTTTTTTCTACTGCTATTGGTGTACTAAATGAGGCCACAAACATCTGCTTATTATTAAGAATAAGAACAGTGATTATGGCAATGACTTAAAAAAATGTACGCCTTTAAATTTAATGACTGCCACTGTCCAGCTGGCTGAGTCCCAACACTGTTTTTGTAGTGGCAAATTACAGTGACTTCCTCACTGCTTCTCCCAAATGTGTCTTTACATAGGACTTAAACAAAAATCCACTATTAATTAACGTTTATATTAAACATTTATTCTCAGTTATATTGTTGGGGCTAGGTCTTTCCTTTTACATTTCACTTTAGTATTGATTCAGTAGGGTACTTAGGATTGTTTTGTAATAGCGTGGATATGAATTGACTACACTCTTACATGTAAAATAAATGGTGGAGCAAAACTGGGCTTTTGTTTCAGATTTGTGCAGCAATGTGTAATGTATTCAGCTGCCCTCACTTAAATATTATTTCTGAATTTTGCCCCGAGCTGAATTAATTCCCAAACAGAATATTTTTCAAAGTTTCCTGTGTCATGTCAGCGGCTCTTTAAATGCACATATATTATATATGTGCATTAGTTTCTTGATTATGAAAAAGTGTTATTAAATATGTAATAAAATATTTACGCAGTATGACTTTAAAGCTAAGAATATTAGATCACAAGAGATTACTCTAATTGAAATAGTCTGCATGTGAAGCTGGAGTCTAATTTAAGCTGCCTAGCCTACTCAAAACTTAAACGAGTAATATATGGGTGACACCTGATCTGCATTACTCTTCAAATACAAGCAGTTGCAATATTATTAATTCTTTATTAAATGGAAAATCAAATAAGCCATTTCCATTCAATGAACATTGCCATCTGTGTGACTTAGTTATGTATAGAGTTTATATAATGTGATTGGTAAATAAAGTGAACATATATGCAAATGTGCATAACCATGCACATACATTCATATGTTGCATATCTTTTTTACTATCAAGGACAAAATTTGGTGAGATACTTTAACAACTGCTTAGAATAGGCCTTTGAATTCATGCCTCGTTTTAAGCAATAGCACTAGAGGGAATGGCCTCATATTGCACTGGGAAAGAGTCAGGTTGGATATTAGGAATGATTTCTTCTCTGAAAGAGCAGTCAGGCACTGGCACAGGCTGCCCGGGGAGGTGGTTGAGTCACCATCCCTGGAGGTGTGCAAGAACTGTTTAGATGTTGTACTAAGGGATATGGTTTAGTGGGAAAATATTGGTGGTAGGTGGATGGTTGGACTGGATGACCTTAGAGGTCTTTTCTGACCTAGGCAATTCTATGATTCTAAGTGCATTCCTAGTCTCATTGTGGTTTGACTGCACCCATTTATTGGGGTACTTCCAGTTCAGACTGCTCATACCACACAGTGCTTACTGGTGATCCACCAGCCAATACTTTCAAACAGACAAAAAACACACAAAGCAAAACACAAATGCCCATTCGCCTGGGAAGCTAAATTTCTGAATGTTAATTAAAATAACAACAACAACAAAAACAATGAAAAAAGCCTCATAGTACCTATCCTGGCCTCAGGAGAGCCTTCCTGACCACCTGGAAGGGGTCTGCACTGCTCTTTGGACAGAGCTGTGGATGGGGAGCACTGGTCAGCATCATGCATTTGGCCAGGGGAACAAATGCTTTAAAGCTTCCAGAAGATTTGATGGATGAAGTTTTCTGTCCTTTCTCATTACACATATAGGACCTTTTCATCCATCAAAATCAATCAGAGTAGGCCTGTTATCTTCAAAGAAGAGACACCGATTTACAGTAGCCTAAAATGGCTCAGGCACGTCAACCAAAGCCAAGCCACCACTAGGATCAAAAGCAGATCGCTGACTCCATCCCCTTCCTCCTCTTCCTCATCACTAGCTAGTTTATAGCATCAGAATGGTGCCATCTGCTATTATTTAACCTGTAGTTGTATTGTTAACATAGGTACCTGGGATGGGACTCACCTGTAAAAAAATGTGGATCCCTTCAAAAGCCATGGAGAGAAAAGGGCATTTTTGGTGGACTCCCATTATCCAGTGGCATGGTGAACTGCCTCCCCAGGGCAATTCTGTCACTGCTCTGAGCACGAGGAGAGCTGAGTGCGACTGCCATGGAGATGTGCAGTGGTGGGCGAAGAACCCTGCTCCAGCTACCTGGGATGTCTCTGCTTTAATCCACGTTGAACAGACCTGTTTCAACTTCTGAATAATATATTCTGACAGTAAAGCATAGTTGTCAGATGTTTTGGAAAGAATATCTGTTCCAGCTGGCATCAAAAACTGTAAAGCAATGTAGCCTTTGAGCCAAAAAAAAGAAGGATAATGTTTTCAGGAAAAAGAATACAAGGATGAAGGTTCCATAAAGATGAGTTATGGTCTCCGGTGACACCTGAAACGAACGAGCAGAGTGATAGCATTGTTAAAATGCGAGCACACAACACACAAAATCGCTTGGATCTGAAACAGGGTTCTGCATTTCCATGGCAGAGCACAATGAACAGAGCCCGGAGAAAATGTTTCTATTAATATGAGAAGACTTCTAAGCAACAATCAGGGAGTTTTATCGGCTCATTGTCAAAGCAAAAAGCAATTGGAATATGTGCTCCAAGGGCTCATAGCACATGGTTGATATTAGCACATGCAAGGGCGCAGGTGGAATAGTTATACAGACCGAGAGGCATTTTGGAAACGTCTTTTGTAAGGTCTCCAGGCTTCTTGGTTCATTTTGAAAACAATATGTGGTGGCAGTTTTGGTGTAAGAATTATTAATAATCAAGTCTTTCTCTGTTTTGATCAAAGGAAGAATATTCCACTTTTTCCTCAAACAGTCACTTTCAAAAGTCTCTGAAATCCCAAATCATACCTAAAGACTTGACATTTAAGGAAAATCTTCAGATGAATCACCAAGGGGGGACCCAGAATCCTGTGATCATACAATGTTATCCTGCAGGTACTGAATATAAGCCATGTAATTTGTCTCTTTGGTTCAAGAAAGAACTAACCTTAACCATTTTCTGACAGATGTGCAACTAACTGGTGCTCCAAGACCTTAAGAGCAGAGATGTTACAACATCCACCAGCCCATTCCATCTCTCCATGACCCTTTACACCAAAAAGTTTCTCTCACTGCATAGCCCAAATCATCCTTGCAACAACAGGAAACCGTTTATTCTTGCTAAAATCTTCCTGGGAGCAGAGAAGTCGTAGAATCATAGAACCATAGAATATCCCAAGTTGGAAGGGACCCACAAGGATCACAGAGTCCAACCCCCGGCCCCACACAGCACCACCCAAACCCAAACCCAATGTCAGAGCAGTGTCCCAGCGCTCCCTGAGCTCCAGCAGCTTGGGGCCATGCCCACCGCCCTCTGGGGCAGAACCTTGCCCCGATATCCAGTCTGAAGTGAACATTACTTTCTCTTTACTGTTGTTTTTTTAATCTATTTGAAAATTGCTGTGGGTTTTGCCGTGTTGCAGATCACCTCTTCACAAAACCATGCTCGACAGTGACTGAATCTGTGCAGAGTTCATCATTTCTGATCTGTGTGAAGCATCGGTGAAGCAAATCTCCCACGCTGGAACCAATTACAGCACTCCAAAAGGCAAGGCACAGATGGTTTCATCAGGGAGCAGAGGCCATTTTCATGGAGATAGACCAAATTTTAGTCTGCTTGAGGCCAGGTTCAAGGAGCTTCAGGAACTCTGTGTGTTGGAGTAACATGTACACGAGTGTCACCGCTGTGCCCAGCACACCTGTAAGTTGCTCTGCACCCTGTCCAGGTGCTGTCCCTGCACCAGGACATGGGGCAATGACTCGTGGGGTCAGAAGAAGCTAATCCAATATCAAAAAGCAGAAAAAAATACCAAAGCAAAAATCAAATCTGAGTATATTGGCAGTATTTCCTTTCTTTGGAACTCTTTCCATTCCATTCAGCCCCTATTAGAAGCAGCACTATTTTCTAATAAATAACTCTTATTGACATCTTTGTACCTTCATTCTTTAGAAAATTTCTGAGATGAAATGTGTCATATCCTGCATATGGTTTAGTTACCAGACCTCGTTATCAATTTACAGTGCAGAGAAGCAAAGTAGAAATGCTTAATATTGCTGACATGCATCCGCTTTTTGAGCTATTTGGGCTCATTTTCCAAAGTGGGACTTGCTGTCTCTCAAAGATTCAAGGAACCAGTGATTTAGGTGGAAGCAGTAAACATTCAGGCGTTTCCAAAGGTTTTCTCTTCACCAAGTAAGTGTTTTGGAGGAAAAGTGAAAATTGCTCTTCTCAAAAGCCTTCTTTAGCATTTTTTTTTCCTTTAGAAGCTTTTTGCCAATATGCTTCATGAAATACACAACTTTCACATTGATTAGGGTGCTACGTGTATCTGCTTTATGGGAAAGCCCTACAAGCAGCACCTGTGTAAAGCACAGCTAAGATTTTACTGCTGTTAATTCCAGTAGCAATGTTGCAGATTTGCTTCTGACTGCTGATGCGATTTAAATGACTGAAGTCTGAGCAAAGCTGTGAGAGGGCACAAGGTCCTCTCAGCGCTGAGTTCCCTGCCTTTAGGGAGGAGCTGTGAGCTGCTGGCCCTGCCCGAGGCATACTAAGCCAGCTGCTTCCTCTCCCCTCCTTGCAAATAGCCCCAGCAGAAATACAGGTGCATTTGAGGGCAGATGCTGAGCTCATTGCTCCATAATTTTGCTTTCAAAGATTGAACCAGATTTTGATTTATTATGGCTCTTTATTACAGCTGCAATGGCATTCCACCTCTCCCGGCTGTGTAGGTGAGCAGACATTTTAAAAATGCATTGATTCAATGGGTCCTGCATGCTACCTAAAGTTAGCCAAGTGGTCCTGAGTCTTCCTTCCCACACTGAATTAGCTTCTGTCCATAGGGAGAACACACTGCTCAGTCGATTGGCTGCCTATGCCCTACCACTGCCTTCCTGAGCAGGATCTGTTCTGTAGACTAAGGGATGGTTTCATTGTGCACCCATTAAGCCCATCCAAAACACCATGACAGCAGTTAGAAAAGATGTAGCTTCATCCCTAGGTCTTGTCTTAGATATAGTCCCACTTGTGTAACAGCCCGGCCACCTGCGACAAGCAGGGTGCTGTTACAATTGGTTTCTTGAGGGCAGTGGCAGGAATTGGGGTTAAACGCAGAGCCATTCCCAACAGCGCTGCATGCTGAACAAATAACTCAGCAGTGCAGTCTTAGTAGACATCCACAGAAGAGAGGTAGGAATTAATGTCACCTCCATTTGCTGACAGGTAATGAAGGCAGACAGAAAATAAGTGACTCGCTAGTGGTCACATGGGTAGCAAACTTACTGCACTTGCTTGGCTCTTTGTTTCTCAGGTCAGTGCCATAGCAAAAGCTTGTTCTTTGACTGAGAACCTTGTTTTTCATCTCACCTGGTGTGAGGGCAGGATCAGTGCAGCATAAGAACTCTCCCTTTTGTTCATGCTCCATCTAACCGTCGTGCCAAATTACAGTGACTTGGAAGATACTGAGAAATAGGGTGGTGACAAGGGTATCAGATGAGTAAGTGCCACCGGTGGAGGCAGTTCCCTCCGATTGCTCTCCAGGCACTTGAAAATGCTGAGCACAGATTTCATTCTCGTAAAGCTTTTGGAGATCACTGAGAAATGTTGGTCTTTGCTTGAATATAAATATGAATTTCTAAATATAACCCCCACAGAGATTTTCATTCAGCATTTAGCAGTTAAATCAGGTTTTATGAAGCTCTCTTTTAAAATGGTAAATAAAAGAATTCATAACTATTTTTATAGGCTTAAAGAGTACGGATCAGAGATGTGGGATATGTGCATACCATATTAGCATGCTGTGGTATTCTTATCTTCTTGCTGTTTAAATATTTAGGCATTGTTTGCTTCTATGCTTGCTGTAGGATATTGAATCATCTATTCCACATTAACTTTTATGTAGCAATATTCCTGAAGCACAGAAGGCTTTCATCTAAAATATATATATATACATTGATAACTAAGCTTCTTTTCATAAGTTATATTAAATCAAAGGCATTTGGTGATAGCATTAATGATTGTGCCTAGCCCAGATTAGGTGAGAATTATAGCAAATCCTGCTATTCATATTGTCAAATGTGAGAATTTACTCTCCCTTCTTTAAATCTCCCTCTTATAAACAACGAAGGAAAAGAACAATTCCCAGGACTGTAACTTTCACTTCTATGTATCTGGAGGTGCTCAAGGCCAGGCTGGATGGGGCCCTGGGCAGACTGAGCTGGTGGGAGGTGTCCCTATCCATGGCAGGGGTTGGAACCAGATGGGCTTTAAGGTCCCTTCCAACCCAAACTATCCTCTGATTCTATGATATTGTCTTATAAGAAAGCTAAAAACTGCTTGGCAGCAGGTTTGTCATGGACCAGTGGGTCACCTCTGAAGAGAGATGCCAAGGAGTCCCAAACCTTCTAACACATCAGTCTAAGACGTGTATAAAGGAAGGTCTGTAGCCTTCCTTTGAAGCTTGGTTGTTTTCATACCAGGGTATCTTAACTGCCCTTGTACATACTGATTGCTTTAGGGCACGATTTCACATATTTCATTCAAAAACCATAGCACTGTATTTCATTTACAAGGGGATGGCAGCCTGGGTTTGGGGGCGGTGGGTAGGGTTGTTTGTTGGGAGACTAGATATCTAAATAAATAAATAATAATAACAATAATAATTTTCAGTTCAACATGATTTTTTAAATGTTTTCCTCACAGGGCCTGTGACTGCACTAATGCACAGCACTAATGGCCTCAGGGAGAGCCTTCCATGGTACATGGCCTCTCACCTCACAGATTCAGGCTCTGCACTGGAATGCAGTGTGTGAGCCACACAACCCAATGTTCACACATCTGAGTCAAATCGCTTGATTCAAATAAGTGCTGCACACAAACGAGGGAGTCCCTCACTCAGGGCAAGACCGCTGTCTTGGTGCTGTTGTGCTGCTCTGGGCCCGTGGCAATGGGCCCGGTGGGCCGCTGGGCCTGAGGGCAGCTGGGGCCTGAGGGCAGCTGGGCAGGGTGGTATTTGGCTGGGGTACCCCCACTGTCTCTCCCTTCTCCTTGGGAGGTGTGTAGATGAGCTTTTTACCACGTAACCCAACAAAATATTTGTTCCTTCCTGATTTTTTTGACTGGTCTATTTTTTTTTTTTTTTCTTCTGCATACTGCCTGTTTGTTTGGCACCTAACTTACTGAACTCAAACTAGCACTGAATAAATTACTGGGAAAGATGTATTATGCCTCGAAGTGCTTATAGTGTAGGGAATCAGTGTCTGCTTTCTCTTGTTAGCAGAGAGTGATGATGAAGTATTAAATTTGATGCACCGATTTGACCGAGGAAGGGCAAACTGGCAGAAGGTTGCAAGCACGAGGGGAGGGGGTGAAACCATTTTCTGAGAGATTTTTCTCTGCTGCAGCATGCCTTGAGCAGCTCTGATCACAGGAGTAGAGCAGAATTGTCTAAGCTCTGCCCAGGGGGCTGCTACACGCACCAGTCAAGCTTGTCTAATTAGACCCGTATATTACATTTCCATCCAGCAAATACTCCCCCACTGCTGCAGTGCCCGTCTGCAAGGCTCCTCCTCTTCCACTTGAGTACTCACCAGCCCTGTGTAGGCCATGCTGTGGGATTCCCTCCAGCAGGAGGACAAAGGCAGGAAAGCAAGGCTGCTCACCTCTCTGTTGGTCATAGCAGGATGAGGACATCATTTCAATGGCACCAGTGGGTTATGCAGGAGCAGAACAGATACATTTTGTCCTGGGCACTTGAAGCCTTCACTTCCGTCCAATTGGGGCAGAGTGCAAGGACACCTTCAGGTCCCCTGAAGCAATGAGTCACCAAGATCACAAGTAAGTCATACTGTATGCTACAAATTTGCTTTCACGGGTGGTGTCATTGAGAAGCTGCTCCAAAACTGTGCTGCTTTGGGGGCCACAAACTACAAACTGAAGCCTGAGTTTATTCATAGTCTATTTAATCCATCAGGAAGTCATATGTCTTGCTGTGATGTTGAATACTGTTTGCTAACCAATGTCAACCTGAGACTCTTTAAAGGAAAACAGTGCTCTGTAAATGACTTCTCACCAGCTATCTCTGTTGGGGCATATCTCTGCAGATGCAGTAGTTTATACATCTCCTTGTTCAGTCTTACTTGATTTTGGAAGCTTGTCTGTCTACCTGTGTGTCTTCCTCAACAACATGCATGGCAAAAACTCCCTGCCTCTTTCAGCTGTTCTGCCCTGAAAAACAGTCTTGCCCACAAGGAATCAGTGAATACTCTGGACCAGCGAGACCTCAATGAGTCACTAGGAGAATTACATGGACACATCTACGAGAGCTCCCATGCCATGGTATTTTGAAAACTTTAAGTACAGTGTGGAAAAAAACTCAACATCAGAGGCTTTGGTTACTCCCAGGTCATCAAAATCATAGTACTCTGGTTACTCTTCAGAGCTCCAAGGTAGAGATGGACCAAGGAGCCCATAAAACCTGGTTATGACACAGGATCCCAAAATATTACTAGTATAGCTTGGAGACCACAGTCCTTCCCCTGGCCCACCCAATTTCATTCATACTGCAGGAAAGCATGCCTTCTAAAATTCCAAATCTATGAAGAATGTACAAGTCATCAAACAGAAAACAAGAACATGATGCTTTCATAAAAGGAAAGAAAACATCAGCATGGTTTGTTGCGCTGTTAAGAAGCTACCTGGAATAGCTGCTTTCAAACACTTTTATTTTAACTCTAATTAAACTTCAGTTTTTGGGAAAAAGCTCCATCTTCTCCTTCAGCTCTATCTGCAATATTGCAGGTGGTGTTGCAAACAAGAATGTGGTATGCTCTCCTCAAATCGTTAAGGCAGCTTAGACCAAGGAACCCACCATTAATCCTTACAGCAGCAATTTTGGCTCTTTGTCCTGCTAATGCTTCTGAATGTGCTGGAGTAGGGCTAGCCCCTGTAATACACTTTAGTATGCAGCCTTTTTTACAGGTACTGGATCCTAAGTTCAACGCTGTCTCATTCTTTCTCTGCTACTATCTCTCATTTATCAATCCAGATAACACATGCTTGGAAAGGCTCCTACATCATGTTTCATGGTAGGTAGTACTGAGTTTCAACCTTAGCTATGGAATGAGATGGGCATTCTAATGAACTTCACTACATATTAATTTTCTTTATTTGAAACAGATACGGCATTTAAACCTCTCACTCGCTTTTGACTTTGTTGCCTTTTACAATTCTTCTGATGTTCTTTCAGCACAAAGCTGCCTTCTGAGTCAGTTACAACTACTTTTCTTTCTTTTTCCCACCCATCCTCAATCCCCAGTATTTGGAAATGAAGTTTTAAGACTTTCAACTGCCTAACCTGAGTATACATTTCAACTTAGTTAAGAAAGTTAATCAGAAAAGAGAGTTTCCCCATTGTGGAAAATTTCCTGATCAGAAATCCAAATGAACATCTATTTATTAATTCGGATACTCAGGCATGGAAATCTCCTCACTTTAAGTACAAACACAAAGATGTCTTTATTTTAATCTCACTTCTGCAAATTAACATAGTCATGTAGTTTTCAAAATTAAAAACTCAAAGGATTAAACCCAACTGGCAAACATGGCTTGGAAATCATTTTGTGTCCCAAATATTAAGATTACTAAATGCAGATGAAAGAGGCAATTCCAGAAGAAATTTCTGTTCCTTTACAACTAAAGAAGATAAGCCTTAACTATATGTGCATGCAAAAATGTAATATGATTTATTTTCCAACAGGCGAAACTACTGTATATTGCTCTAGGTCACAGAGCAATGTGACTGGAGTATAAATAAAACTCCAGGGGCTCACATGCGGATGATGGCTGTAATTATTGATTAATTCTGCTTTAGAAAGCTTGAAAACAAGTCCATCTTGGAATGGACCACATCATTATGCCTCTCTCATTGCGGGAAACTAAAATGTCTCTCTCGTTAGAAGTGCCTGAGGTTTTCAGACTTACCAAGGGATAAATGTCATATCTGGCAGGGGGGAAAAGGAAATTAATACCTTCAACTTTTTGGAAAGAATTTCAATAAAGATTAAACTAGGCTGTTGAAAAAAATAAAAATCGTAAGTAGGTTTTCTAACCTGAACACAGACAGGAGGCTCTTGTGGTTTTTAGAGGAAAACGGGTGTATTTTCCACGCTGTCTTGTTAAAGTGATTACTTATTCATCCTTGTATATTAATAACATCCAGAAGCAAGTACCTGGCTGAGTTTAGCACAATGCAGACATTCAGCCTCCACTGGTCTCTGCCCCGTAGACTCTGCAATATATACTCAAGATGAGAGATGTGACTTTTTTAAGGTGCTTTTCACTCCGAATCCAACCACTGTGAAGATTCTGTCTTAGAGGAGATCACATCATCTTCTTTGACTCAATGGATCAGGTTGCCCAGAGAGGCTGTGGCTGCCCCATCCCTGGAGGCATTCAAGGCCAAGCTGGATGTGGCTCTGGGCAGCCTGGTTGCAGAGTTGGCAACTCTGCACTCAGCAGGGGGGTTGAAACTGGATGATCTTTGAGGTCCTTTTCAACCCAGGACATTCTAAGATTCTATGATTTTTTTTTCATTTAGGAATCTTGTCCTTTCGCTTTTAGAGAGACACTGTCAATGTAACTATGCTGGAAATACTGCACAACTGCATGATCTGTGCTACGCTGACTGGTGGCGGATGAAAAAGGCTCCCATTAGCTTGTTACTGCAGGCAGAAGACAGCACCTACTAAGGAAATACCACTGGGTGCCTGTATTACAATAGAGTCTTTACAGAACAGAGTTGGTCAGTTTGAAAACACAAATGGAGAAGCTACAAAAGAAAACCAAACTGGTCAGACGGCAGGGTATTGCCTTGTAAAGGACACGAGGTGCCATGCACAGTGGTGAAATCTGCTGTCTGAATTGTACAGTAGGGCTTTCTTTATCAAATGGATTAGACAATGCCCATAACTTCACTAACCCTATGATGAAAACAATAAAAAAAGCAGTGATGGCCCCAGTGCTGTGGGGCAGGATGGGCTTGAGTGGATAGTGATCTCAGTGTGGACTCATCTGACTACATAAGTTTTATTACTTATGTACTTACCTTGCTAGAAATATCTGAGCTAGCTGGGTCCATACAACTGTTTGTATTGATGTATCCTTAGATTTCCATAAAACATTTGGTACCATCTGACCTTCAGATCAATAGAACAGTACACAATCAGCATGGCAGTTATTAGTGAATTGAAGCCTTTCTAGCAGTCAGGAAGTTATTATCTCACTAATATCCCTAAAATTACATCTTAACCATGTTAATATTTGAATCAATAACCCCAGGTCCTCACTAATTAAGATAGCAGATGACATTAATTAGGAGACCAGTAAATTACAAATAGATTGGAGCACTAATGGGTAGGTCTTGTAAAGGTGGTTAAAAAAGGTAACTACAAACATTAAGCAACTGAACACAGCCTAATAAATACTCAGACATCGAGGAACAAAGAATGTATGCCATCCTTTCAGATTGGATATTCGTTGAATTTCTGCAGAGGAGTTGTTTTCTTTATTCCAATAGCTAGAAAATAAATAAGGCAGCTTTAGATATGCAGCACAGCTTTTAAGCAGCGAGGTGATTAATCCTGGAACTATTTCATTTTGCATTCCCCATCACTGTAAATTTCTAAAATAAGACTAAAGCCTTACATGAGTAATATACTATTTTTCAATAGGAAATAAAGCAACGTAGAGCCCTTGGCTTTATTCACAAAGCCAGAGAGTTGCAGCAATTTCTATTATTTTTTTTTTTTTAGGTGTAGACTGGTGTTAATAGCACAGAGACATATATCAGAGTGCTGTGAGATAAGAATATCTGCACTGTAAGGGGCCTCACACAGAAGAAGCCATTTAAGTGCCTGGATAGGCTCAGTAATAGTGCTATATATGTGGTGTGTTTGCTCTCCTTGAACCTCCTCCCAGTGACTGCCAGTGCAAAATTTGATATAAACTCTCCAGAGAATACAAACTTCCCCTGTTGACAATATCCAAGTACGGTCAGCCTTGGAAAAGAAGTTAGTGAAAGCCTGAAAATCAACATGTTCTCCTGTTGGGCATAATATGTAAGAAAGAAGAACCTGTTGGGATGCAAGGTACACTTAGAATAAGTTCATCATCTTCTTGACCTTGTTTATTCTTTTATCTGCACACGAGAATATACAGAAAAAAAAACTCCCTAGAGAAAATTCAAGAGACAACTCCTTGTCTTTCAGCAATATCAATGCAAGCAGATCTTCTTTTCCACCACCATACACACTTCTCACATTGGTCCTTTCCTGAACAAGGATCACTCTGATTTCTTTATCCTCCACATTAGTATTAGTTATTCAGAGAGACTTTTCTTTCCAAGCTTCATGTTTTCTCCATCTCCATTACCGAGTGCTCCAGAGGTGTTGCCGTGGTGAACTGTTGTAAGTGAGAGAGGTTTGTGCAGTCACTCAGATTGCTGCTAGGCAAGTTACAAAAAAGATTTTAAAAAATAAATGCAGAAGAATACGTGGGCAAATATTTTCAAATCTTTACAGCATGCTGTTTAATGTACAAGAGCTCCAGACACAGAAAGCGTGAATTGAACTTGGAGAGAGAGTGAGGAGCTAAAAGCACAACTCAAAGGAGCAGAGTGATCTTAGTCTGTCACTTTTCCCACAGAATGTGGCAAGAATAATCATTTTCCCCTAGGATGTGTTCTTCAGGAGGAAGCTGTGAGATGGCTCTACCTTTTTCATGATTGATAAACCATGATCATCAACGTGTCACTCATGAAAATAATTTTTTTTGAACGTGAACACTAAATAATTGACCCATTCTGCCAGTGGCAGGAGCAATGTGTCCTAGTACTGAGCTGCTTCATTTCTTTGTCTCTCAGAGACTGGCTCTGTGCTCCTGCATTGCTGGCATGGCTGGCACGTGAGGCAAGGATGGAGCACCCCATCCAGCCATCTGTCAGCCTTCATTTCTGCTTGGCCTCATCTTTGCAAGCAGATGCTGGGCTCATCTGATCCCTACGTGGCTGCAGTGCCCACATGCTCCATACCTTGCATATGCCGTTGGCTGACATTTCCTCTCCAGCTCTTCCCAGGACAGTAGGATCATTATTTCCGTCCTTCTCTGAAGACATCCAATGCAACAGATTGACTCATCAGTGTGTAGCACAGCAATCTGAAGGGTGGCTTCCCAGGATCTGGATAAAAACCACAGGGACTGAGGAAATGTCAGGCTTTGGCCTGTGTTTTGGAATGATGTATGTGTGCACTTACGGACTGTAAATCCCTGTTTTGCATGGTCCCAGTTGTTAATCTGATGGAAGGTGTTAAGAACTATCCATTTCTTGCGACTGGGTGCGTTACGGTGAGGGACAAGGTTTAGTGGCCATGGTGGCAATGGGTTGATGGTAGGGCTAGATGATCTTAGTGGTCTTTTCCAAACGTAATGATTCTATGGTGCATCTGCTCATTTGTTGCCCGCTTGGTGCTGGTTGGATGGTAGCTGCTGGTGACTGCCAAGTGACCTGCCAACAGCCTCCTCCCTTTCTGCTGAACAAAGATCAGTACAGCTACTGCCTCACAAAACACTGCTGGAAATGACTGGTTAAGGCTCCAGAAATGTCTGTCTCTAAGCTCTGGGTCCTGCCATGGCTAGTACTTACTTTCAAGAAAAGAAAATGATAAAGCAAGTCATACAAGGTCCAGGCACAAGCGAATCCCTTCAGGTGGCACCACTGCTGCTTTCTGTAGTCTTACAGCAGAGCCAGTTTCCAGGTGCTACTGTGGTGTGGTACCAGGCTCCAGCACACTGCTATTATGCTTATCCTTTTCACATCACAGTATTTCATCTCTTCTGTAGCTGAAGATCTTTTCTTGCATTATCAATGGCATATTCTAATAATACCTGATGAAGGGTGCACACAATGAGCTGCTTTTCCTTATTTTTTAATAGACATTCTTTTTGGTTATTATTAGCTATTATCATTCAGATACTCAGACGTATGTGGATCCACCTAGGGATATAAGGCTCTGAAGAAAATACCACTGAAGTCAAAAGGAATCATTGTGGTACATCAGCATAAGCTTAGGAACACACATCTAATCCCAACTTATTAATGTTGTTAATGACCTGTCATTACCTTTTCCCAACTTTTCTTCTTTTTTTTTTTTCATTATACATTAAGATTGTAAGAAATACAATCTTAATGTATAATGCAAATATTCCTAGAGGAATATAAGCAAAACAGGACCATGATCACTAATAGCAATCATCATCGTCATCTGTGATGGGAATTTGCAAAGGTTGGTTTCCTATCTGACTATCCCAGTCACGTGCAGCCATGGCCATCCATGGTCTTGTATTCCCTGTGACAGTCGTAGTGACCAGAACAAACAACCTGATGACAAGTCTGAAGCAGGTCAGTCTGTTCACATCTCCTTCTCCAGCTGCTTGTTCCTAGATAAAATATGTGAGACAAACAGGAATTTTAACAGAGATGCCTAAGCACCACAGATGTCCAGTGCAATGCAGCATACATGGAAATATGAGGGCTGTTCTGAAAGTAATGCCTCCTCTTTTATTATTCTGGGCCCACGCCATAAGAGGTGGATGTTGGTGGGGCAGTAGAAGTTGAACCTTCCCACCAATATTCCATGACATTTTGTTGCTGTCAGTACCCCTCAATGGCCCTCAGTGCCACATCTAAACATTTCTCAAACACCTCCACAGATGGTGACCCCACCACTCCCTGGGCAGCCCATTCCTGTCCCTGACCACTCTTTTGGAGAAGAAATGTCTCCTAACACCCAGCTTAACCCTCCCCTGGAGCAACTTGAGGCCATTCCCTCTAATCCTGTCACTACAGAGGAGCCACAGAGTAGCCCTGTGCTCAGACTTGGAGCACAAACCTCACTCCTTATGTGGTTGGATATTTTTTATTTCCTCATTTATCACTTAATCTCTTGAGAAGAATGCAATCACAGAGTGGCCACAGCTATTTGTGAATTTAAGCTGAATTCAGCAAACAGCTTCAGCCATGCAAAACATGAACATGAATCCCGGATGCGAGAACATAGTTCAGTTTGTCATTGCTAGGATTAAATATTTTCATTATTTTACAATTTTTGTGCTATCACTTTGGCATAATTCATTACACAGCAGAAGTTCCTCCTTCATACCCCAGCAGCCAGCAATGCGAAAAAATCCATTCCTGCCAGATTTGAGTTTCCTTCTTCAAATTATTCCCACTTGTCTGTAGTAAGGGAGCATGGAAATGGCTTGTCTTACCCTGAGTGAGATGCACAAGCTTCACCTGTTGCATTTGGTGTCTCATACAAGCACACATACGGACAGGGAAGCTGAAGCAAGGAGATTTTTGCCTGTATTCCCATATTTGAGTGACAAAGATCTGGTCTCATCCCACCCACAAAGTGATACCCTTCTCCAAGCCTGGAACCAATACACATTTTAGAAAACATTACTTCCACTGGAGAGTGAGGTGGTTTCCGAAGACCCTGTGTTTGTCCCAGACTGCCCACAGTATTTACTGCAGGGGAGATTCACCACATCCTTGGCACTTCCCTGGCTTCTAAGAGGCTTTTCTGACCAGTTAACCCATCTTTCATTCATGCTAGGAGTATAATGCCTTTACACAAGCCACTTGTTTCACAGACAAGCCTTGTACGAACAGTAAAAGCCCCATGAGACCCGTGGCATACACCCAGGCTGCTGGTTTAATTTTCACCTGCCAAGCAGGAGAATAGACAGGTAAATATTTGCACACAGAAAATTCTCTTGCACTGAACTGTTTCAGGAATTCAAAGCCCAGGAGAGGACCGCTGCCTGCAGAGTCAATGTTCTTTAGCTCTTAACAGGGCATTAAACTGTAGCCAGCAATCAATGTAAGAGGAAGACGGAGGGGCACAGAGAGCAGGGGTTGTAGATAGCCCTCTGCTGCACTTACCTTCTCCTCAAGCACATCCATTCCTATTAATGGTCCTCTACACATCTTTATGTCTTCAGGGTGGAAAGAAATCACGTACAGATGTCTGATGGAAAACATCTCCTTCCCTTTGAACCAGAGAGTCAGTACAGAAAACATTGATGTGATTCAGATTAGTAATTAATCTAAGCTTAACTTTAGAGGCATTAGAACCACTCCATGTGTGCTCATGTAGCTGGGTGCTCCTAGGATAGAGATGGTTGGTTTTCTTCCTCAGAGCTCCAGCATCAGGAGGCACATTATCACCTGAGCCTCTGCTTTTCACAGAGTCATAGAATCAGTGCTGACTGCAGAGGGACAATTCCCTCCTGCTCCTGCTGGCCGCACTGGTGCTGACACAAGCCAGGAATGCATGCTTCTCAAGCACTTGCTGTTTGCTATAAGAAGTTTCCCTGAATTTTCGGTTGTTCAAATCCAGACACTTGATTGTTGATAGCAGAGTATTCACCAATGCCTCTGAGCTGTGTGAACCCCTGAGAGGAGCAACACTGCTGCTGGGTGCCAACCCCAAGAGGATGGGCAGAAGGGTCTGTCCGTTACTTCTGCTGTAAATCCACTCCAGAAAGGTTCAGGATCCTCAGTTTTAAAGCCATGTTTCCTTTATCCAAAGGGTTGAACCTTCAGCCAGCAGTAGAAGAGACCCACAGGCACGCTGGACATGATGCACGATCACACTCCTAGCACAACTGCTTCTCAGCCTGCTCTACAAAGCAGGAGATCCTCCAGGTAAGAACTTTTGCCTATTCAATCGAGTAGACAGTTTTAAGTAAAACAAGATACCAGATAGCTTAAGAGAATAACTGTATATGACAAAAGGCTAAATATATTCAATTTGTGCTTTATATCGCCATAAATATGAATGTGAGATAAAGGAACTGCGATCGTTGATGGGGAGCAGCCAGGTAGGTGCATTCTTAAACAGTGTCTGCACATGGATGCACTACATCAATGCATGGTTACTTTATCTTCGTGTGCAAGTGGTGATTTAATATGTAGGGATAAAAGTGAACTAAAGTTTGGGAAACCTATTCATACCACTGATAAATAAATTGCACTCTGAAACGCTGTGTGCAGTGAATCCCTTTGATGCTCTGAGCAGAGCACCACGTCTCGTGGACCTTCACTGCAGAGCAGCAGGTCAGAGCTTCCTGCTATCATGGCTTCACGTACAAGGGCTGCAGAGCACACCAGCCCACTCGTTCCCCTTAAATACTCTCATTTTAGCAGCTATTTGAGCCCAGGAGGAGTCTACGTGGAACTGATGAAGAAAAAATTAAAACACTTGAAAATGCTATTTTGAGGTTTACAGAACTTGAATAAATGAGCAGATTACCTATTCAATTATCTGTGGCATTTTGAATATTTTATCATTCAGCTCACTCCTTCCTCTCTGCTATGACAGCATTCCCCATAGCTGAGCCATCTATCAGAGGGATGCTGGAAGTCATCCCCTGCGTTACCCAGGCACTTTGAAGAGCAGCAGCTACATGAAGGTCACTCTTTGCTTTGGCTTGCCTTCACAGCTCTATATCTCAGGGTTGCTTTAATGTCCATTTTACTACTTTCCAATATCCACTCTATTTTCTTCATTGTGATCTATAGGTTGGAAAGAAATAAGAACTCATCTTTGTTTGTATTAATGTTGAGTACAAGTAAGTGAGTTATGCCAAAGAGTTATTATGTTATGGTTATGGTGAGCTACAAGTCTCTTCATGTTCAATGTTCAGTGACGCTTTTAGCTCTAAAGATCTCCTGATCCTCTATTAAACTGTATTCCTATCAAGGACTATTTTCTAAAGACTCATGTTACTAAAGTACCACTATCAAACACACGATGTGGGATTCATCTGATCAAAAGCAGATACCTACATATACGCATATATGGTATCAAATTTATATATATATATATATATATATCACACCTTGTGATCTACATTTCCCTTAGAACTGGTAGTCTGAGGAATCCCATTAGAAAATGTTTTTCATTCCAGTGCAGACACTGGGCGTGCAAGAGCACCTTAAATGTGCTTTCTCTCCACTAAGGAGAGAATTGAGACGGAATGGCTCAAATAGGAGCTTCTGCGCCAAGCTGTCTAAAATGAAGTGACACAGATCCTACAGAAGGCAGCAAAAGGTTCTGGCCTGGTGGCACTTCTGTCCAGAGCTGCTGCCAGGGAGTAGGAACCATGGCACATCACACAGACAAAACACCGCGTCTCCAGGAGGTTTAGAGCACAACCTCTAAGAATAGGCTGAAACTCCAAAAGCATTGATGCATGTGGTAAGATTTCCCCAAAATTGTTATCCAGTCATGTTTACAGCATGCTGAGTTCAAACAAACCACAACCAAGGCTGTGAAATTGTTAACTGAATGAACCTGGGTTCTTGAATATTGCCGTTGCTCATAATACTATTTGAATACCACTGTGAAATTTACATGCCTTCCTATTAGCAATATTTTGTCCTTAGGGAAACCTCTTCGCCTATGATTTCTTTCACAAAGGCAGGTCTGGGCTATTGTTCCCATTTAATATATGAGCAAACAAGGCTCAGAGAAAAACAGCGCTTCCTAAGCAAATCCAAGAAGACCCAGGTTCCACTCCAGTTTTCTGTCACATAATGGAGCCTCACCCGAGGCTCAGCACCAATAGCAGTTATTTACAGAGCACATAACACTAGGTTGGTACTTACCCACTCAGACAGGACATAATTAAGAATTTTAAAGATACTACTTGATTTTAATGGGATATACCTATGCTTTACAGTTTTAGTTTGCTCTGATGATAAGCTACCTTCAGGGCTTCTGCAGATGAATCTTTGAGGCCAGTTACACTGGATTTAAACGTTAACTTACAACATCCTCCATTATAAGGGGAAGTCAAGAAACTACCTTCACAAAGTGCTAATTAGCAATCAGTGTTAAAACCATCCTCTGGTCAGCTGTTGGCTAAAAGCCACAGCAGGTGGGGCTCAGGAAGCTGTAAAGCCCATTACAGGACAGAGGAATTAGTTCTGTAGGCTTGTGGGGATGGGTGTTGCTGCTTCTCAACAGGAGTGTGTGTATTCCTGGTAAGAGCTCTGAGCTGCAAGCATTACAGTAATTCTGGGAGTTTATTTTAGCTCTCTAAATTCTATGTGGTCATGCAAGGGCTGCTGGTGAAGTATGATCTATGGAGAGTTCTGATGGTGGAAGCGAGCTAGATTTCAGTTTCTCCTTGGGTCACTTCTAGGAGCCTCCCCCTGCCCTTGCAGCCTGCGGCAGCCCAGCGGTGGGTCTGCAGGGGGATCAAGCTGGCTCTGTGATGGCTGCAGTGCAGGCGTGGGGGTGTGTGACCTGTCACACTCCTTCTTCCACATACATCACCTGCAAAAAGAACAGAACTGGGTGCAAACTTGTGCCAACCCATCAGCTGTCATGCTTTTTCTCCCTAGGCTCTGTTTAATTCCAGAAATGTAGAAAGCAAGCCCAGGTAGCCCGCTGTCCCTCTGAGTCTTAAATCTCCTTGGCTCCAGCTTGATCCTTGAGTTTTCCCAGTGCTGCTGGTGCTATCTTTAGCTTGAACTGTGAGACTGGTTGCAAAATGGCCTGTAATCATTGGTGGGATCAAACCTCTCTTCCAGGCGGGCGCCCAGGGGATGCAAGGCAGCTCTCTGTCACTCCAAGCGACTCAGCTGTTGTGGTGCCACTGATGCACTCCTGATGTGGAGAAAATACCTGAAGAATAGGCAGTGCAGAAGCTCTAAGGGAGCAGGTAGCTCCACCAGTCATGTTTAAACCTCAGAGCTTTAATGAGCTGCATGAAGCTTTCCTGTGTTCAAAGTGAGCCCCAGTGTCCTTGCTCCACTAACATCGACTCTAATTAGCTCATTCATTTTCCAAGTGTTTGCACAGGGGATGATGGAGGATTGAAGATAAGTAATTTTATGAATATTGCTATGAATAGTAAATGCTGCTCCTATTAGAACGGGTAGTTAATAAAACATTCTTATTTCTTATTTTATGTTCCTGCTCCATTTTCAAAAAAAGCAGTGAACAACAATTAGACAAACTAAAACTTTCTGTCAAAGTGGGAAAACACTGTTCAATCTACAACCCAAAATGCTATAACAAATTAGCTATTGTATTACTGAGTCCAATTGTTCCAGTGAAAATCGGATCAAAACTATAAAATAACATCCCAGTTCATTTCTTGGTAGGATGATTTAACTACTGAAAACATGGGAGAGAGCTTTGAAATACACTGAAAGAAATCTAGTTAGTTAAGCTGTTGTACGTACAGCAAAAGATGAGGACAAAAATGGATCAACGAGTAATTAAAATTGCAGCACTATTTTTGCCCAATGAAAAGCAACTCTTGAGATTGCATGGACGCCATGTGTATGGGAGGTAATCACAGCTCTCAGATATCCTGAGATACATTCAATTCTCACTTCTTGTTTGTTTGCAAGTAATTTCACACCACGGACCTCAAACAGACATTTAAAATTATCTTCATCTGTAAGGAAATCTGTATTTAAAAGCAAGAACTACATATGTCATGAGTGCTTGAGATTTAAAAAATTATAATCTATAAAATGAGTCGTGGCAAAAGGAGAGGACAGGACAAGAAAACAGCAAGGCAGCTTTTGTTTCTGAAAGCCACAGACAAAAGTAATGTATTTAAATTGGTATTTTATTTCCCGAGAGCCAGTTCCAAAGATCGTTAGTGTGAAAATAAAAGATAATTGAGGATATCACTGGACTACAGCGATGAACACTAAATACTGACCTTAGAGCAGACATCATAAGATGTTAGCTCAGGGGAGCTGGTAAAGGGAGAGAGTTTTATTTTTAATGTCTAGGTCTCTAGCTGCAGTGCACATTATCAAAGCATTCAGCTGAAGTACTCGTGGGTAGTGGATAACCTCGGAAAAACTTTTGGTTGCGGTCTAGTTGCTACTGAACAAGGCTTTACCTTGGCTTCAGAGGAACATGTTGATGGATGTTTAATGCTGAAGGGCACTCTGCCCTGGTAAGGAGCCTTTAGCATCCATTAGCAGACAGAATATCTGGGCAAGAGACGCAAGCATGGGTGTAACGGAACACACTGATTAGCATCTTCCTTGGTGATGTGGTGAAGCTTTCACCTTGGTTGTTGCAGTTAGATTTATACAACTATTACCATAATGACTAAAGAATGTGACAGCAACTTAGTGCTGTGATGTTTTCTCCTGTATGAGCTCACCTTTTCCTTTTACAGCCTCTGCAGAGCAGATCCCACAGATGATGCCCTGTGGGAGCATCTCTCTAAAACACTCAACGCCTAGAAAAGCTCTCAGCTTGCAGCAGGCTCAGTGCTCAGATTCCAGCAGTCTCCCTCCTACCTACTAATAAGCTCTGCTATTTCAAAGGAAAAAAAGTCATTAGCTGGGAACTAATGCTTACTTCCCACAGCAACGCTCTGGTGTGAGCATGCTATCACCCAGTGAGGAATAAGGGAATGAAAAGTTTTGTTCAACAGTTAAAGCTGCAGAGAAGAGGACTTCATCTGAGTTTGAGTCCTGAGTGAAGCAAACACCAAAGAAAATCCACGCACTCTTAAATGCTGAGGTTTGGGTTGCTCCTGCTCCAGTGCTGTTTCGGGAAATTTAAATTATGTAGGAACCCTGCTGGCTGTCAAGAACTGCAAAGAAGAAGAAAAACATCCAGTAGTGATGTGTGTCAAACCTCAGCTTCAAGGGAAGAGTAAGCTATTATGTCTTCTAATGCTGTTAATTCTTCTCTATTCCTTAATCTTCTTCATATGTACTTGGAGCCCAGCCAGTTCAGAGCACAAGTTGTAAATCACTGAAAATTATAGTATATAACTCTAAGCATATTTCACCTGTCAGATTTAGAGTCTGTTTTTGGAAAGCTGGAGAAAAATTCTGAGGATTAACTTCTGTAGAACGTCTCCTTTACCAAGTACACTAAAAAAATGCAAAGGGATTCATGTGAAACACTTGACATGGATGCATAGGCAGCCCTAACATGCAGCAAAGTTCCCTTCAGCTGTCTGAGTCTTGGAGCAGTCATGCAGCACTGAGGGGGCTGAGGAGCAGATCAAAATGCAGATGTGATGCACAGGAGGACCTCCTGCAGAAATCTAGGTCTGCCTGGCTGGCACTGGTAATTTGCAGTTTTTCAAAGAGGCTCCCAGACCTTTTCTTTTCCTTCTTGCTACCCTTTAGGGACCTGACTCTGAAACTCTTCGTTTCTGACCTGAAATCAGGAGTTGCTTCAGCAGAACTGCACTTGCAAACAGAGTTGAAAGGCTTGTGGTGCAGCCTGATCTCATGTGCCTGAAGATCTGGAAAGCTCTGGTGCAGGAAAATATGAGCAAGATGTTCATAGAATCACCAAGGCTGGAAAAGACCTCCAAGATCATCCAGTCCAACCATCCACCTACCACCAATTGCTCCCCACTAAACCATGTCTCATGTACAATGTCTAAACATTTCTTACAGCCTCTATACCTTTCTTGTTCGTCTGCTTTTTCATCTGCTCCTTAACTCTTTGTAAACCGCTGTTCCTACAGCTGACTTCTTTTTAATCTGAGACCCCAGTTGCATGTATTTTTCTTTATTTACTCCAAATTGCTTTGGAAGATACTTTGATTATTGAGTTCCCTTTGGATCTGAGACTTCACCATAGGCCATCACTGCTTTCACACTTAGGGCTGGAGCTTCAGTGTTTGGTTTCCAAGTCCCAAAGCACCTCTCAGTGCATACAGAAATGCTTTCAGGACTCAGTCTTCTGTTCATAAATGCATTGCAAGAACTTGAGCAGAGTCTGGCACAGTCCTCGTGAAAATTTCAAGGAAAAAACACAATATTAATACTAAACTGTGCAGGTTTTGATGGGGAGAGGTGAATGAGAAAAAGCAATGTAGTCCTAATGCTGAAAAATAACAAGAGGAATACCAAAAACATTCTCCAATACTATCACCATCCGAGATGATATTACCGACTGCGAAACCCAAAGGAAATTACAGCACACACTGGAGATTAAGCAAGCCGTCTCCCAGCTGATGGTGCTGTCTGCTCCACCACGCTCAGCTATCACTCATTAAGCTGTGAAGTATATATTTGTTGTATAGCAAAGGCAGCAGTATTCATAGAAGACTCGCAGAGTGTGCGAACTGTCACTTTATGCACAGCCTTGTTGGTGAGAATGTCTCCTTGGATTACCTGCTTGGCTGCTCAGCCAGGCTGTGTGAGCAGGAGGTGAGGTTTCCACCCAGAAATCTGCAGGCCCTGGATAGGGATGGACAAACAGCGTGCCTAGCACCAGCAGCGGGGCCTGATTGCAGTGCTGCTCTCCAAAGAGCCAAAATGGGAACACTCCAGGTAGAAGAAGTCTTATCTGTGGCAGCTCTGAAAATTGATGGCCTCTTTGTTGCAGCAGGAGCCCCAGTACACGTGCATTGGTGATCACCTATTTGAGGGCATCTACAGGGACTGAAGCACAGACATAAGGCCATCCATCTTTCCAGTGAAATGTCATTTCTGTGCAATATGTGTTTTGCTCTGAAAGGCCGAATTCTGAGAGTTGTAGGCCATGGGTTTGTGGGGTGCTTAACAGTGCAGACATGGGAGGATGGCTCTTGGATTCCTCTTGAAATTCCACCAGACTGGGTCCAGTTCTGCAGGGCCTGTTATCTTGAAGTAAGGAGCCACTTGAACAAAGTGAGCAGCTGCCCTAAAAGACTGAAGAGGAATGACACCAAAGAGTTTAATCCCCAGCCACAGAAAGTGTTGGGTTGGAAATTAACTGTTATTTCAAACTCCAGCAGGTTTTTTATGAAATAGATGTCTTGGCTGGAGAAGTGAAGATCAACTTCCAGGAAAATGTGTGGGTCCTCATTATAATTTCAAATTCTGTTTAACTACAGTGCTAATTACCATTTAAAGCCAAAGGCTTCTGTTCACATTTGAGAATCTTGCAAGCAGGATTTTAGAAGTCTTTTTGATTCACCTTTAAGTAGCTGGCAGTCATCGTTGTCACATCAAAGTTTAATTTGCTCTGCTCCAGTACAAAGTCCTCACTACTTGGTTGACAAGGCTGCTGGGGTTAATTACTCTTTACCAGAAAAAGAACACATTAAATGTAAATAGCCAGCAGGTCCAACTAACTAACGAAAGAATTGTCTTTTGCATCACATGCTGAGTTTTGCATTTCAGCTTTGAGAATAATGACATCATTCATTTTTTCTCTTCTTTAAATACATTTACTATGTCTGCAGAAGAATTAAGATGGAGCTTTTCCAACTAAGCCCAAATCTGTATTTATCTCACTGGAATCCAAAGTAATGATGATTCCATGGAGCATCCGCGGTAGCTGTCAGTCAGGAGCAGGACCTGTCCTCTCTCCATTGAGGTGCCATGGCCACCACCACATGGGGTGAGTGCTCTTTGCTGAAGGATGTGTAAAGCTGTGGTTGCAGAGGAGTTGGGATGGGAACCAGTGGGTCAGTTGGTGGGTTTTTGTCTCTCCTGTTTGTCTTCCTCATTAGGAGATTAGGTAGATGAAGAGTGATACTTTAACTGCATCCCTGTAAGCAAATGCTGTGCTCCAGAACATTGTTATCCCTGCCCTCCTGTTTTTCCTTGGGAACTTTCTTGTCTGATTTTAATACATCCTTTAGCCTGCTTCTAGCACTGAGCTTCTCGTGAAAAGCTCTGAGGGCACACTGAGAGCTACTCTATCCCTAGAGACATAGATGCCCTCAATTATTTGCTTAAAAAAAAACAGCACTCTTCTCTCTTGATTTTAATTTCCAATTTTCATTCTGGCCTTTTAAAATTCAATAAAGAGGAATGTGAACAGCAGTACAAAAAAAAAAAATTGTTAACATCTAGCACAGTCCTGCCTGAAATATTCTGAGACAAAACTTATCAAAATACAGTTTACTGATGCAAAGGAAAGACCAAATGATAGTTGTTCTACACAGCGTTTTACTATGGCATCAGAAGGACTTCTCAAAGAGCTTAATAACTTGAAAGGAAAAAGTATTGAGAATATTTAATGTTTGAGCTATTATGTTTGAATATGGTCATTATGCTCCAGCACCAGTCTCCACTTCTCCACAAGCCATGTAACTTGTATATGCTGAAGGGGCATGCCAAATGCCTACAAAATGTGTTGCTACAATATAGGCAGCTCTTTTGGAGGATGGCTACATTTTCTTCATTCAACATGGATTACAGAAGAATCAGGGAAATAATATTCTATTCATTTCGAAAGCTCTTAAAAATTGGCACTTCTATATTACTGGAAAAATTTTAAAAAATAGAGTAATCTGCTCTGGTATAATCAAAAACTCTGGTTGATGCTTGTCTGTGATCCATAAAACAGATATGTGGAAATGTGTATCAGTCAGGAGGGTAGACCAGGCAAAATATTGAAGACTTTTAGCCAGGGTGCCTGGAACATCCCTGACCAATCTCTTTGCACAAGGAAAATGCAAAAGCAGCAGGAATTCAAGGAAAGGAGTAAATGAGTAAATAATGGTTTTGGTGGTTTTTTTTTTTTTTTTTTTTTTTTTTTTCTGGCTTGAAAAGATTTGGTGAGCAAGGAGATGAAGAGAGATTACTTGGAAGAAGACAATGGCATGGGAATATCAGCATTTAGCAGATAACAAATGGCCTGGAGAAGGCAGCTTGGGAAATGCTTACTTCTCTGTCCCAACACTCGGTAATAAAGATATTCAAAGGAATTAGAAAGAAAAATGTTTTTATATGCAAAACCGTGATTTCCCTATAGAACTCACCACTTAAGTGAGTCAGTGAAGTTAAGAAAATGGCAAAACGGAGAATTAGTGGCTAGGATGAATATTAGGAATATCCAGAGCGACTGCAATTAGTCGCAACAAAAATGCTGTGTAAAAGCTAAAAATTCCTGTTCTACTGCTCAAAGCAATCCCTAGCTATAAAGGTAAAATCTTATTTGCAGAGCAGGTTACTCCTCATCTGTTTATTTCAGACTCTAGCTTTCCTTTGAGGCATCTTTTATAAATTCTTGCTGCTTTCACAGAATTAGAGAATCAAAGAATGGTTGGGTTGGAAGGGACTTTAAAACCCATTCAGCCCAGCTCGGGCTGCCCAGGGCCCATCTACAGCCTCGGGCACCTCCAGGGATGGGGCACCCACAGCTCCAGGCAGTGCCAGGGCCTCACCACCCTCTGAGAGAAGAATTTCTTCCTTATATTTAATCTAAATCTATTCTCTATTACTTTAAAGCTGTTAATCCTTGCTCCTGTTGCTGCGCTCCTGGATTAAGAGTCTCTCCCCAGCTTTCTTATGGGCTCCCTTTAGGTGGTGGAAGGCCGCAGTGAGGTCTCCCCAGAGCCTGCTCCTCACCAGGCCGAACACTCCCAGCTCTCAGCCTTTCTCCACAGGATGGCAGCTCCAACCTGTGAGCATCCTCGTGCCCTCCTCTGGACCCACTCCAGCAGCCCCACATCTGTCTGTGCTGGGCCACAGGCCTGGACACAGCACTGCAGGTGGGGCCTCACCAGGGCAGAGCAGAGAGGGGCAGTCCCCTCCCTGCCCTCTGTTGATGCAGCACAGGATGCAGGTGGCCTTCCAGGCTGCAGGCAGACACTGCTGGTCACATCCAGCTTCTCGTCCACCAGAAACCCCCAGTCCTTCTCAGGGCAGCTCTCAGTGTTTTTCTCCCAATCTGTACACACAGCTGGGATTGTCCCGACCGAAGTGCAAGATCTTGCACTTGGCCTTGTTGAACATCATGAGGTTCACATGGGTCAATCTCTCAAGCCTCTCGTGCATTATGCGAGCACTGAGCATAGTTCTGCAAGTCTGAGTTTTTTAAGCTTTGAAAATTCACCTTAGCATGAAAAGTACCTGAAAAAGTAACTCAATGTGTGAGTTATAGGGAACATTTACTTTTTCATTTCTTTTCATGACTGAAGTAAAACTGCACTTTATATTTATATGTAATTTTTTGCTTAGCCAAGCCTTATAAGACAAGGAGTTTGCAGTTCTGCAGTATGTGCTAAAGCTACAGTCCACAAATTCAAACCATAACTGTATTTGGAGCTTCATGGCCAGGTCAGAAATTCATTTTATTGTAATCTCTGCAAGTCCTCTTTAAGTTATACAGGAGGGTTCATTTCTATGCCAGAAAGCAACCACAGTAAGATTAACCTCTCTCTCAGACAAGCCTGATTAGACTCATTTAATAGCTTACCATTCCCATCAGCTGAGAACCAGAAACTTCAGTTCAGCTTTGTCTTGATATTTCTCACATTAAGTGAGAAGTGTTTCCCACAGGCTGGAAAACCATTGTCACAACAGGTTTTAGTATTCTGAAAGATTTCAGGTGAGAAGAGACTGATTGGGCAGCTGTCCCCACCCCAGCAAAGCCATGGCAGCCCTGGGGCTTTTCATAGGGCTGGACAGCTTGCTGGCCTCCTCTCACCACGAACAGAATTTTTGCTATGTAGTAATTTTCCTCCTTAGTGTGTGCAGAGAGGCGAGCGGTGTATACAATTTCCTTATCTCTCCTAGGTGTGCGGTGCCCAGCTTTATCATGTAATTTTCCCAGCACTGTTTTGAACATTTTCAGATTTCTGCTATTAGTTTTCCTTCAGTTCTTGCTCCCAATTAACCTTTCATATTTCCTTTAATCCAGTAAGCTGCATTTTCCACCATTTACATTTTTTATCTTACTAATTGAGTTTTTTCATCTCCATCTTTTGATTTCAAATCTAATTATATTGTTATCGCTGGTGTAAAACCAGTAGGTTATTGATAACTTCTGTTCATTACTAAATTAAACTCTGCCTTATCATTGTTCATTGCTTAGCACTCTGATGTGGAAATCAACCTTCGCTCAGCTCTTCAATCCTTTCCACTGTTTCCCAGGGCTTGATTTACTAAATATCTTGTGTTATATCATTCTGGCCAGCCTTCTTCAATAACAAAATTCAGCTGTTGCTTTGTCCAGGCTTTATTAAAAATACATGGCAAGCAGCCAGAGATTAGCCTATCACTGAAAGGTTCAAGTGTTCCTAAGCAAAACTGCATACATATTATGAGTGAATGGAAACATTTATCCAAAAACCTTCAAAATCCTAGAGTGAAAGCAAAATTTCTGTAGTGCTTGTGGCACAAACATCCTTCAAATGCATTCATACAAATATTACCTTCTGTGTCAGATTAAGACATCCTTAGAATATTATCTTTTCCTGTGTTGCATATTCTTGCCCCAGCCTGTGCTTCAGAGGAATTAACTGAATGCTAATTTGAGTCAAGTTTGGCAAAGATGACTCTTTAAAACCAAATAATTGGGTGGGTTTTTTTTGCCATAAGGCAAAGCTGACCCCAAGTTTTTCAAGCAGTGGTAAAATAAATAGTTAAGCTAGCATGAACTGGTAAATACTACAGATAAAAGAGAGCTCTTTCTGGGGCAGAAAAGGAAAACACAACCACTTGAGACTGATACTTGAGATTCAACACATCTCACTTGAGACGCCCCAGTATGTGTACCCTATTTAGGTGATGTGAAGACTACAAGCACAGGAAATCCCATCCACAGGTGGTGGTTGTCAGTGGATTTTCCCATCCAGCTGAGTTGATGCATGGTAGTTGCTATCTTCTTTCCTCTACACTCGTAATTCAATAAGTGCCTTCACAGGGTTTGTTTCCCTCAAGGTGTACAGGCCAGGTAATTATTTCATCTCACTGTGTACTAATGTTTTTTCTCAAAGGCCGTAGGGTTGCCTTTCTTGTGTTTCTGCTTGTTTACCAAGCTTTCAAGCCAACAAACCAAAGTCATCTGATGCCTGTAAATACCAGGCTTACCAGGCTTATGTGCACCCTTAGTCTCCAAGTAATAAACTAAAATGAATTAAAAACTTTCCAGTTCAGGCAATTTCTAATCAGAGCAATGTTGCAAAGGCTACATGAGATGATCTGACAAATCTTTCTTACACAATGATTGAATGCATCCCAGCTTGCATATATTTTTGCTGCAAGAGACAAAGCCTCTTGTTCAGAAGAAGTGCAGACCATGCATGGAAAGCACTTCAGCAGAAAGTGAGGGTCATCCCATTTCTATAGCACAAAGGGGAAGAATATTACAAAATGTAGAGATATTCAATTACCAGTGGTAGAAGGCCATGGAAGTTCATAGAGAGCTGTGCAGGGCAATATGATGTGGAATAAGAAATAAAGTTAGGTATCAGCTGCAGAAGAATGAAAATGAACTGGCCATTCGTGTTAGAGAAGAAGAAAATGGCTAATGTGATGATCAGACAAGGAGATTAAGAGCAAAGAGGTCAACTGCCAGAAAATCATTTCCCGTAATTACTGGAGAAGATGGAACTGGAGCAGTCTCGTGACAGGAGGATAAAGCCAAGGTCTTGCTAATCTCTCTGAGAAGAATATTTAGAAGACAAGATTGGCCAATGTCAAATTTAGTGTAATTTTGCTGAAATCACTTGAGAAACTCAGGAGACGAATATAGTCCTGCCGGTCCAAAATTACACAGAGGCTGAAATCCTTTGCAGAGTACTAGCTGCCTGGAAGCAGGCAATGGAGCTTTACCAAACACTGTAGCTGTTTACCCTGATCCATGACTAATGAATTTTACAGATAATTTGTCTAGCATCTTGCCACAATGCTGTGACATCAGCAAATGCTGTCCCTTCTATAAGATCACAGAAAAAGTTTATGGCTCCTTCCCATTGATAGTATAGCTTCTTTCCCACTGCTCCAGAGAAGAAAGTGGCAAATTATCTTTGCTGAAGGCTTAACCATGCCTAAACAGTCCAATGTACTGCTTTGCTTGTTCCCAGGCAGAACACAGTTTTGGATCTCAGGTGTTCCCTTTCTCCTTTATTCCTCGCAACAAAGCGAGAGTCCTGCCTTGATAGTTCATTTTTTTACAGTGGGTGTTTTATTTCTCCCTGCTTCCCTGAGGACTGATAGATGCTTTGCAAGTGAGATACAACAAATGAAATGCGGGAGTCCCTCTTGCTTTCTAGTATGAGCCGCAGTGTGAAGAGCCACACTGAATGTCTTCTCCATCTTCTGAAAAGAGAGGAAGAGTTACTGCTCAGATGATGTTTGGTGACGCTGCTAGGGGTCTAAGAATTATACCAATCTTTTTGGAGGGAGGGGTTAAGTGGGAGAATGCGGATGCTGGGGAATGAATTATACAACACAGTAAAAGCTAATGAGTATTGTCCTGTCTTTGATAAAATATAGTTTGGATCTTCTGCCAGAAGGAACTCAGAGACATCACAGACTTCAGGGGAGCTTTATCCATTTTCTTCTGCTTAGCTTCTGTTGCTAAAAATGACTAAGTCTTTTGCTACCGTGAGACTTATTTAGGAAACAGTTGAGATGTGCTGCTGTTTAAAGGAGTGCCATCATGCATAACTTTCACCTTCTTTAAATTCTGTGTTGCTGCATTATAACACAAATAAATGCCTGAGTACACTTGTGGAATATTCTGTTTTCTTAAGATAATTCAGAGTTCATGTACCTATAAATGTAATGCGGTTGTACACGATTTGTTATTCTTTGTATTACGCTGACTACAGGAAATGCAAGAGAATAGAACAGTGAGGTTCAGTTGAGAGGGAGCTACAAAGATCATCTTGTCAAAAAGCCTGATCTCTTCAGAGCTAATCAAAGGTTAAAATATTAATGAGAGCATTGTCCAAACACCTCTTGAACACTGCCAGGCATGGGGCACCAACCACCATTTCCTTTCATACAGATGCACCAGCACCTACAACCCAGGGAAAGATCTGACTGCGGGTAGGCATCTGGATGTTACAAGGATACTTGTCCCTCCGTATTATTTCCTGATAACACTTTCTGTTTTCTGTGCAAGTGTCCATGTACCTCATTCAGCTCTTCATGGTGTGAGTTATAGATTGCCCTTCTGCATTTGGTGCGCACGCACATATGGAAATTAATAGTATTGGCTTATGGGTTTCATGAAACTTCCCTTGTCTGCAGTTTATTCCTGGACACTGTCTAAAACCAATGGATGCAAGCCATAGAATCACAGAATGGCTTGGACTGAAAGGGACTTCTAGTTTTCCAACTCCCCTGCTGTGATCTAGGGGGTGCCAACCACTAAATCAGGCACCAGATCATGCTGCCCAGAGCCCCATCCAACCTGGCCTTGGGCACCTCCAGGAATGGGGCACCCGCAGCTCTCTGGGCAGCAGTGCCGGGGCCTCACCATCCTTTCAGTGAAAAATTTCCCCCCCGTCAAATTGCAAGCCATGATAGAGGTCCTGCATTATCTATCACCTAGCGTGGAGACCTCCTCAGAGAAGACGTGGCTCCTAGGTGGCCTGAGGACCCAGTTTTCCTTTACATCAAACTGAGACATCCAAGAAAGGAGGATGCTGGGAAGTGCTGCTGCTCCACCATGGAAGCAAGACACAGCAGGACTCTGTACCTGAGATAGAAGCAATGCTGGGTCTACCCCCGTGGAGCTGGCTTCTATGCTCCCCTTGAGGTGGGATTTTTCCAGATCCCTTTTTTTAGATACCTTCAGAAAAAGCTTACATGGTACTTTGGCTCCAAGAGGAGGAAAAAAAAAAAAATCATTTGCTTTTCAGGCATGCCATATAGTGCAGAAAATTTACGATGCGATTGCAAATGAAAGTCAGACTTTGTGACAAATGAGTCATTATTAGCCTGTGAAAACTATCACTCAGTTTAGTTAGCTAAGGCATTATTAAGCTGAGAAGGACGTGATGGGACATTCACAGGAGCAGACAAATGGCTCGACATCGCACCCACCTGTATTGTTTATGACGCGCACTGTGCTTGCTCTGGCAGGGCGCCACACGGGCTGTGTTAATTTTAGCAGCAAGGACACTAAGGAATGCAGGCATTGTTAATAATGTATGCTGTTGGGGTCCTCTATTGTCTCTGCGTTTCTTGTCGCAGTCCTCTGTGTGTTCATTGTGAGACGAGAGACGGAGGAAGCCTGTTGAGAAAGAAAGAAAATAACCCCAAATACTCAGCGGTTGTCCTCCTGGAAAGGCACAGGGCCAAATCCCCCAGTTGTGTAAATGGAGATGGGCCTGCAGAAATCAATGTGCATTTTAAAGACAAGAAGCTGTCCCTAGTTCTGCATTTGCCCATTGCCTGCGGGCATCCCAGTCTTATTTTAGAGATGCTGACTCGCTCCGGTTTGTGCAGAGGTCAGGGAGGTGATGGACATTTCTGCCACGTGCTGCCGGAAAGTGGAGCAAGGCTGAGCTCCCTGCTGCAGGTGTCTGCAGTGCTGTCAGCCTCTGCATCTCCCTGCTGCCAATTCACCACTCCTGGTGAGAAGCAAACCCATGCTTGTGCCTATTTGCTCCCCCAGACGGCCACCTCCAGAGCTTCTTCCATGTGATGTGGAACCAAGCAGAGCTTTTTCCTGCGTGTTCTAAGTGTATCCCCTTTTGTTGTGTGTTTTCCCCTTTGCCCAAGTTCTGGGCGCTCTTGGTTGCAAGCTCCGCTGAAGAGGACTCATCCCTCTTCATGCACCTGAAGTGAATTTGTCTGCTATCACAAACAAGTCATAATGGAGAAGGCATCAAAGATGAATGTAGATCTTAATAGGAGAGATTTAGTTCTTAACATACTTATTATGACTGATTAATTAAATGCCTCATAAATACAGGGAAGACAGCTGCAGTTTCAGTTTGTGAGCAAAATATGTCCACCTACTGTAATAAATCTTTTCTTAAAGCCTTATGGCTCCTCTAACCTTTCAATTTGCATTGCCTTTTTTGTTACTGTCTCCAGCAATGAATCAGTTGTCATGTCATTTTCCAGCAAATGTTATAACCCAGTCATTCACAAACTCCTGTTGCAAATCTACCTTCCTGCAAACTCCTATTTGTTAATGCAACAACCTTCAGAATGATCCATTTCAAGAACAGAAGAGTGGGATCAAATTTTTGAGCATAATGACAATGTCAGTGTAGTTTATGAAACCATAACAATGTAAGGAATGACATCTGGTAAGCCCATCATGCATGTAATGTGTGGTTAGCTTCAATGATTCTGCGGAGTTTTGCTCTCTCTGTAATGTATGGGTGGCAGAATGCCACTCAAAGTAAGGAGAATCACTCGGCTGCCGTGAATATAAAGTGCAGAATATACTATGCTTCAGCAGGCAGGCTGGTGGCACAGGAATGTTGATGCAGGCACCCCGTGGAAATGCCGCTGATAAATAGCAGTAGGGGAAAAACCTTTCACGTCCCTAAAGGAAGGACTCATCTGGGAGCATGTTTTTCTGCTTCTACTTTTGTGCTTCTATCTTGGTGGGTACCACAGGGCTGGGTGATACTGTCCATGTGGGCAAGCATGATCTCCAGGCTTCAGTGCCAATGTTCCCCATGTGGTCTGTGCCAACATCTCATCAGTGGTCATTACAGGCTTTCATTAGTACCACGTATGGACACCTTCCATATGCCCTTATCCTGACATCCCTTTGAGAAAGGGCAGCGCAGCTGGCAGAAGAAGGGGGTGACCATGTGTCATTTCAGCACCCAGAGCTTTTGCAGCCGTGACAAACAGTGTTTTTATCCATATGTAGAGTGGAAGAAAAGGCCCTTTCAGATGTCAGTTCACCCTTCCTGTCTTAGTCTCACCAGCAGCGACCTTTGAGACCCAGCCTTCAAGCATGCCTATTTATGCACCTAAAAATGCATGGTTGTGCAACAAAAGCATCAAATACCACTGAAAGCAACATGGAAACTGAATCCCATCGTGCATCTCCATTAGTGTTCCATCCAGCTCCTAGGTCACTCTTATCTCAGAGAAACTCTTTGCCAGGTCAGAACAGAATCATAGAATCACAGAATGGTTTGGGTTGGAAGGGACTCTTAAAGACCACCTGGTCCCACTGCCTGCAATGAACAGGGACACCCACAGCTCCATCAGGTGCTCAGAGTCCCATCCAGCCTGACCTTGGGTGTCTGCAGGGATAGGACACTCACCACCTGTCTGGGCAACCTGTGCCAATGCTTCAGCACCCTTACTGTGAAAACCTTTTCTTTGTGTTCTGTCTTTTTCCTCATATTCAGACTCCTCTGTTTCCATACAACAGCTCATAAGGTTGGTGCTGTTATTTGCACAGCCCTTGGTTTGCTTGGAGTCATGCCCCTGCTCCAGGATCGAGGTGAGAGCTAAAGCATCAGCAGAAGGAAGACAAGGAAGTGCAGGTAGCCCTGGAGATGGCTTTTCCTGGCATGGAGAAAATACCATTCATTGTGGAGGGGCTAAAAAGCGGTGATTTCCAGATGTATTTTTGAGGGAATGATGTAAACTGGGAGGCAAATGTGGCAGGGACTCTGCTGAGATATTTCTATTAAGAAGCTGCAGTTAACATGAATGTGATTTAGGTCTTCAGGCAAGGAATAAACATATATTTTTAACACTAACTATAGCAAACATATCGTTCCCCTTTCAACATAGTTCCTTTTTTTTTGAAACTAACCAAATTCCACTGTTTGTGCCTTCCAGGATTACAATGCTAAATTTACCATACCTGTGGAGTACTTCCAACTGCAAAGTGTGGCCCGTTAGCAATTGTGACCTTCACATTCATCAGGAGCACTTCCAAGTCTCCAGAATTTTAATGAAATTATTATTATTATTGTTTTGTTAATATTACCATGGGCTCATAACTGAGGAATACAAATAGCTCACAAAAACATGAATCCTTTCAGGCATTCCCATAGCCGATTTTTATTTATTTACTTAGTTTTAATATATGATGGTGGGTAGCAAAACACAGTCTAGCTCTCCAAGGTCTCACTGGTAGGGAGAACTCATTAATGTCATTCAAATAAATTGGTGTGAAATACGATCATCCCAAGCAGTACATTTATTTACAGTTGGAAATAAAAAATAATACAGTTAAGATATATGAGGCAACAATTAGGGAATATGTCTGCAGGTATTCAAGGAAATATCATTCAGCTTCTGCTGCAAAAAAAAAAAATGAATATTTTATTGCCAGTGTATCTGTCTAATTGAATAATGAGGATACTAACGCTCTTTTACAGGTACAGCAGCAGTGAAAATTTCAGCTAAATATAGAACTAATTCCCCTGAAGTAGACCTGGTTTTTAAGAGGTTTTGCATCTGCTCTATCCAGAAGCTTTCTTTTAGTTATTGCAAAGCTCTAGTGATGCCCCCATGGGCTGCGCCAGTGGGTACCTACTCCATCAGGCTGCAACCCAACACCACATTACTTCCAAAATGTGGTGCTTGAAAAACGTGAATCAGGAGGCAGTGCTGGCAGAGGTGAAGAACAGGGCATAACTCAAAGCAGGGTATATGTCTCCATGCTCCCAGGCAGATGTCTCCGCATTCCACCTCTGATGACATCACTGGTTCCCAGAGGGATCCCTAACTGCAACCTTGAGTGGGGGCCATGCAGAGCAAGGGAAGAAAGAGAAAGGCAGTTCTGTGCTGTTGGAAGAGGCTGAGCACTGCTCCTGTCCCACCTGCAGCCTTTGCTTTAAAGCAGTTCTTCAGCGTGCACAAGGAGCTTGAAGAGAGTAATTGGGAGGCTCCAGGTTAGCTGAGTCCTCCAGGCCCTACTGGAGGACAATAAGCTGACTTTTTATTTTCATTATTTTTGTTTCCTCACAAGCAGTGAATCCCTGAAACTGCACAGCCTTCCGTCTTCCCGATAAAGTTGGCTATGGCAAAAGGATGGGGAGAGCTCAGTGCGTCCTTTTGAAGAAAGTCCCCACCAGAAGCAGAGCTCAGGGGTGCTGAGCATGGCGTGGTGGGAATGGAGCAGGGAAACCTTCTGCAGCAGTGCTCTGGCTCCCTTCGTGGGTAAATGGCTTTGCTCTGCATGTGCCTACCGCTGGTCCAGCCTGCTGCTGGTGCAGGCTCTTATTCTGCAAATGTAATTGCTTAATTACACTGTAAAGCCCTATGGCAATCCTTTCAACATCAATACCCAGTAGAGTGGTTTTACAGTACAGTGTAGTGTGGGTCTATTGTGTTAAAATAAGAGATTTTAGGTATTTTTATAATGCAATACAGTACAATTTCCCTAGATTACTGGAATCAGCTGAAGCACCATTGTCAGGGCTACATCTGGGGGATAAAAAGCACAACTGTATTAGTAGGTTATGATTACTACACGTGTCGTTGTCATATCAGTCATTTAGCAGTCACATCCTAATAAACTGCTGTGAAATTTGTCATTTCAAAGTCAGATTAATTCAGATTCATATAATAAAGTCATCACATCACACAGCTAAGTAATTATGTTCGAGTTTTGTCACTGGAATGAATGTCTGTGCGCCCAAGTACCGAGGGTGACTTTTCTTTGGTGACTGTTTTCTTATTGATGAATTATCCAAACAGGCTCCTTAATAACTTCCCTCTGCAAAGGTATTTTAATAAGAATCCACAAAGACAGAGAGAGAGGGGGGAAAACATCATATTTGAATAATACAATAGCTACTAGATTCTCCGTGCTGTTGTTTGGGAACCTGTGGATTCGTGGCACACATTACAGATCAAAGAACCTAATTCATCCGTATATCCTTGTTTGTGCACAGAAATACAGAATAAGTTGGAGAGTCAGCATATGTTAGAGTGAGCAGCAATCTGTTATGGTGGTAATTTCACTGCTTGCTGTACCACCGAGGGCTGCGTGATAACATGGCTCATTATAATGGATGTACTTGATTTTGTTCAACCAGTCATGGTAAAAATATTTGGCTAATGTTTTCATTGCCTGCCATCTGTGTGGTCAGCAAGGTTGTCCAACAGCATCCAGAATGTCACTGCTTCAAACAAGTGCTTAATTGAAATGTAATCAGACTGATCTTTTCCATTAATTAAATACCAGCTGATTAATGCAAGGCATCTTGCTAGGAAATAACAGTGGCCCAGATTCGGCCGTGATGTTTGTGGTGAGGGCTGCTCCCTTCCCAGGAGCGGCTGCTGCGGGCAGAGCTGCACAGACAGGTGTCAGTCCCTAAATTCTGTCCGAATGCTGCCAAGTCAGATACCAGGAAACACCTTAACTGAGGGAGCGTGCACAGCCCAGGTCCACCCTTTTTGTTTCTGCACTGAGAGGCCCTGCTCCCAAGGCCCTGCTCTGCTTTCACAGATGGGCATTGCCTTCAATCATAGAACCACAGGATGGTTTGAGTTGGAAGGGAGCCTTCAAGGCCATCTGGCCCCACTCCCTGCAATGCACAGGGACACCCCCAGCTCCACCAGGTGCTCACAGCCCATCCCCTGACCTTGGGTGTCTGCAGGATGGGGCACCACCACCTCTCTGGGCAGCCTGTGCAGTGCCTCACCGCCCTTAGTGTAAAAACCTTCTTCCTTATCTCCAGTCTAACTTTTCCCTCTTCCATTTTGAAACCATGTCCCCTTTTCCTGTCACAACAGCCCCTGCTAAAGAGTCTGTCCCCTTCTTACAGCCCCTCTTTAGATACTGAAAGATACTTGAGATCCTTGATTTTGCTGCTGCTCACCCCATCCTCTCTCCAAAACTGTGGATCTCAGTGCTCCATGCACGTTAAAGTTCTGCACCCCTGCTCTGTGATGAGGGGACATCGTGCTTTCCCTCTTCTATATTAACACATGCAGCACTCCAGGTGAGGTCATTTGAACTATGAATTGTGCCCGCTGATATCACTTTTTTATCCCAAATTAGAGATAAGGAAGAAGTGTCTTATCAAAACACCGCACTGTTGTTTAGATCTTTCTTCATGGCCTCCGGCAGTAGGGTTTCCTCTGTAGGCAGACACTGGCTCACTGTTTTTCAGCTCATTTTTCTCAGCATCCCAACAATTGAAAGCTTTGTCATGTGTTTCAAATTGGTCTCACAGAGCTGTGACGTCAGTCAAGTTAATGACCCAAATGTGAATTAATTTGACCAGTAGGTTTCTACTGTATCTACTACAGAGCCCTTAATTAGTCTATGACAGCACCACTCTTGAGTTTTCCAATGTGTTTTTTCAGACCCCAAAGGATCGAACCGTGGCTGGTGGAAGTCCCATCCATACTCCCACTGAGAGCATTGCTGCTCTATGTGAAGCAGGGGATGGATGGGAAAAGGCAGGGTGGGCAGCCAAGCCTTCTCCCACACGGAGTTGGGATGGGCCATCCAGCAGGGGACCCCAGCAGTATGCATGGCTTCTGCATTCTGAGTATAGACTGAAGTACTGCCCCAAAATCACAGCTTCTGGCAGGAACTGCCATTTGAAAATGGTCTGAAGTCCCACTGCAGAGTCACATTTTATTTTATGAACGCCATCGGGGGAAAAAAAAAGAGTATTCATGAAATGGAAAGACAAAGAATTCTAATAAATAGCATCACTGGGGCAAAAGCAATCATGCTGCGTGTTTTGTGATCACCTCCTGAAAAATGACAGAGTCTGATGGGAGAGAGCCACGGTTCTGATTAGTGTCATTCTCAAAACATCTGAACATCGGGAAATGCACCAGTAACCAGCAGCAATATTCCCAGGGCTGCCCTAAGGTTGACATTGAAGAACAGGGTGCCAGGAAGGCGCCATCAATCTAAGCAGTAATTTACATTTATCATGAAAAATAAACCCGGGAAACAAATGGCAGCTTGCTACAATAATTCACCCGACTGATATAAACCTGAGGAGTATATCTAGCAATTAAAGTTTTTTCCCAGCAAAATGCTGTAATCTCTATGAAAAAGAAGGATTTAAAAGGAGCACCAGCTTGTAGCAGTTGCATGGCTCTCTCTGAAACATTCTTTGCAAAGCTCAAACAGTTTTTTCATCCAATATTTTCACTGCCAATAGAAATCAAGGAGTTACTAAAAAAAACCAGACTGAGCATTTCCGTAACCTACCAGGACCCTGCAAAATCCAAATCCTAGTACAACTGACCCACCGTGATATGGTATATGTAAGGATATAAGGTATAATTCCTAAATTGAGTTCGTTTCTTCAAGAGTTTACTAAAACAGCCTCCAGTAAGAAATGAATTTCAGTACAGTTCTCCAGACCCTACCTTCAGCAGGGAGCAGGCAGCACCCCTTGGAACTGCCTTCCTGTTTGCTCGTGGATTTAATTTGGAACAATAATTTCAATCTGCACTTGGAGCCGCTATAAATATTCCATAAAATATTATTATTTTCTCTTTCTTTGATTTGTTTTCCCCCCCTCAAGAATACTGAAACCTTTGGGGCTTTTAATTCCTACGTGAGGGTCCTCTTTTTGAAAAACCCCTAGGGGAAACACGGGCTAGAAGCTGTGTTCCTCCTCTGAAGTCACGGAAAGGCACTTCCAGAATTAACCACAGTTTGTCCTCCCAGCTTAAAGCAAACAGATTTAAGAAGCCTTATTCTGCAGGTGAGGCTTCATGCTTCAAGGCTGCCTTGGTCAGCACCCAGTTAGCAGCCAGATACATCAGTGTACTCTTGCTAATAGGAATCCAGTGTTGCTTCAGGGACTGGGGTCTGGGGAATCGCTGGCACTGCTGACACCTCTCCCCAGGTGCTAAGTAACGTGCAGACCCTTTGGTGACACCTGGCCAGCTGTCTCCTTCCTGTGCAAGCATCTGTGAACAAAACCCCACTAAACATGCACTGAATGGACACGGTCTTCCAGGAGTCCTGTCTTAGGACAAGAACGAACCCAAATTCATTTGTGCCTGGACCAAAGCCACGTCCACCCCAGTATCCCCTTCATGACATGGTCAGTAGTGAGTTTGCAGGGCAAGGGCAGAGTGCAGTGAGCTTTCCAGCTCCCCGGACCCAGCAGGTTGCTGACCGCCCGTGCTGGAGGCTGTGTCCTGATCAGCACTGGGAAAGTGGGCATGGTGGGGATGGCTTGGTGGTTGGACTAGATGATCTTAGAGGTTCTGTGAAATACAACATCCACACTTCTGCCAACACTTTTTCCACCTGCTGATGCTTTTTGGCCTCTACCACATCCTTCGGCTGTTAAAACCTCAGTATGTTATACCCTTAAGGTCAGTATTTGGAGCCCCATGGTCAACACCTCCAGTCAGGGACCTGCTGCTTTATGAGGGCTGTCTGAAGGAAGGCAGGGAAAAGTCTTGCTGGGTGTGGAGGCACGGGGTGAGGACAGGCATTGTGGAGGAGCATGGGGATCATTAGCTGTCTGTACAGAACATGGGCTTTATGTCTATACCCTGGTCTCAGAGAGTTACAGCAGAGCCAGGAGCAGAAACACATCTCCTAAATCTCAGTTTTGCCCCTTTTTGGAAAAAATCTTTGTTTTTACAATATTTAATAAAGCAGCTTCTTTTATCGCAACGTGTTTTGTAGGTCAGCTGTCTCTTCTGATCTTATTTCTCCATGTTTCTAATTAAGTTTCTGTGAATCCCACCAGATTTCAGTGGGAGCGATAAAGAACTGTTGCTTTTGTGATCTAGTTAATATCTGTAAATAACAGCCGTTGCCCAATTCCCACTATGAAGTAATAGGTGGGAAGAGGAAGACACCATAAAACACTTTTTACTTAAAGGCAAGGAGTTATAAATGATCACCATGTCTACTGAAACCTGAGCAGCTTTCCTCAAGGCTATAACTTTCTCCTTTTTCAAAGGGACTCAGCAGATGTACCCATTTTATCAGTTCATAATCTTTTTTTTTTTTTATTTTTATGCTAGGTTTCGGGGTTGCTGTTTTTTTTGTTTATTTGGTCTTTGGACATCTTTATGCTTGCTGTGCAGGTCTGCCTGCTGAGCAGGAGGTTACTGCAAGGTGGAAAAGCCCCGGAAATCTCTGCTGTGTCACCACCAGACAGGGGTGTCCAAAGGGGAAGGACTTTGCCCTGGGCACAGCGCAGCCCCTGGGCACAAGGGAGCCACGTCCTGCTCTGTGCAGTGCCCTTGCTGGGCCAGTTCTGCAGTACAGCACTCCCATGAGCAGCCTTAGTAAAAAATGGATCCCTTGGATTCCACAAGGAATGCTTTCACCAGAACCTAACTGAACCAGCTGTTTTAGAGACAGAAGGAGAAGGCATCATTTTCTCAGGAACTAAAGAAATGCCTGAAAACACGTCCATACACTGGTACTCATATGCCAACACTACTGCTGGAATGACCCGGTGGGTCACACTCAAAACTCAGGTGACCCAGTTACCCACCAACAAGGATGTAACTATTTACACCATCCCAAATTAGACCCAAAACTTTTTCCTATTTTTTTTCCCAATATGAATTAATAATGATAAATTATCTTTGCCGTACATCACCCTAATCAATTTCCTCCAGTGGTTTACTCCTCATTCCTGAGCTATTTATTAACCAGCCTGCCGTTCTGTGTCCTCTCTCCCGAGTCACTGCACGGTCCAACAAAACAAAAACAGATGTCTGTGTAGTGCAGGAGATGTACAGAAAAGGTAAGCAGATGTACAGAAAAGGGGAAGTGTTGCTTTCAAATTGTTGCTGCACATCCATGAGGATCTCACAGAATTAACATCAGAATCCCAGAATTGCAGCGGTTGGAAGGGACCTCAGCTTAGAAAACAAGATGAGAGCTTAAGGAACTAAGAGCTTTTAGATTGTTTTCCTGTGTTTTTTTTCAGGCTTTGTTAGCATATGGAAAAGTGGACTCAGCAAAGCCAGAAATATTCACCTCTGGTGAAACACAGAAAAAAACCACTGTATTTATCACTGTTCATTAACTCGTGGAGGCTGTTACTGATTCTGCATGGCTAGCAAGGAGAGCGCTGTTGCTATGGATGGAAAATTCAGTTTCGCATTTCCTGAAGCTTCCTTGGGTTGAGTCTGGAGAAGGGATGTGACTCAACGAGGAATGGAGACACAAATGGCTGCAGATGTTAGTGTTGTCACTTTGGGCCATGAGAACCACGTTAGGTCATTGCTAAAGAAAACATGCTGATTCTGAAAAATCACTAAAAAAGAATAACCAGCCTGTGAAAATCAAGAGCACCTGATGCCTTAATCACTGTGAGTACAGTTTTATAAGGGAAGGGAGATGTTGTTTTTGGAGCCTGAACCAGAGCTGTATGGTTATACGCCCAGGCACTACTTGGCTGGCAGACTGCCTGCAGCTGACAATCCTGGCCTTAGTATTGACCGTTGCCATAGAGCAGGTAGCGGACTGTTCGGTATAACATGGTGACTCTCCTACACATTCTTCTTCAATGCGAGTTTTCAACGTGATATGGCATGAAAACCATCAGCACCTCTCCAGTATAATTTAAAGCAAGACATGAACCTCCGTACAGCTCTGATTTCATGGCTCAAAGCATCTGGTTTCCACTTCTGCACAATGTATTATCTGAGAGATTTAACATCTAAATTTGAGAGCAACAGATAATAAAAATCAGGAGGAGAGCAGCAGGAATGAAGAATACACTGCTGGGTGGAATGAAGAAGATCGGTGTAGCTTACGTGGTGTAGTTTGAGGGAGGGTTAACAGGCTGAGGTGCCACTCCAGTGTCACCACGAGGATTGTTCCTGTTGGTACCTTGTGGTAGAACTAGGAGCAAGAATATTAAATGAAGGGGGATTTAATGAAATACTGAGAAGGAAATCCTGGTAGAAACAAGGGTAAAACATTGGTCATCAAATTTCTGTTACTGTAAAGATTTGGAATGTCGCTTGTGTTTGGGCCCTCCAACCCAACTGAGCGTATTTTCGTTTCAGTTCTGCTACAGGTGTGTTATTCCAGGACAGGAGAACTGTGCTGCCAGCAGGAGAATTTCACCTCCTGGACCTTTATCCAGAATCAAATCAAATTAGTATGTGAGCCACTGATGTGAGACAAGATTAGCCAAAAAGCCGTTGTGTTTGCAAACTCCCATTGCCTTTACTGACAGCTCTTCAGCTCTGCAGTTTTTATTTATAATCTATGTGAAGGAATAGAGAAAGCAAACAGCTTGCTTGGAAATACTGGTGGAAATGGAAGTATGTGCCTTTGCTTAAGCCGTATTATCTTTTATTTTAACTGTTAACTTTCTTTGAATAGCCTAATTCATTATGAAATCAGCACGCTTAGTCATTAAAACAATTAAAACCCCTCAAAATTCATTTTTTTTTTAACCTTCTAAATTTAATAGCACGGGCAGACAGAAGTTACTGGAAACCCAATAGATTTGGGAAATCACCTGCTAACCATGTCACCGCTCCCCGCAGGTCAGAGCTGTTCATTTTTGAGACACAAACAATCTTTCAATCTCCATTAGAATGACTCATGAGGAGGATGGCATTGCTGGGAAGATGCTTTCACAGACAGCACTGCAGGGGATGGGAGGGTCCTTGAAACTGAAGTTTTGGAAAGGACCCTACTCAGTTTAGCAGCTGGCTCTCAACTCGGTTTATAGCTGGCTGTTCAAAGGGTAAGTAAAAGTTCAAGAGCTGCTACAACAGAGGTGAATGAGTCCACGCATGAAACTGATTTAAGCAGCAAAGTGTGAAAAGATGGTGGGGCTAAAAATGTCTGCTGGACTTCGGATGGAAATGGGAATTAGGCTTCAAAATGACAAACGCAGGAGATGAAGTTTAAACTGATCTATAAAACGGATTGTGCCTCTCTGTGTGTGTCTATTCCTAAGTGCTTTTACAGTTCTAACTCCAGTTATAGTGAGCGGTGTATTAAAGCTATGATATAGTATTTGATAAACCAGTTATAGGCTCCCATTATCTCCTTGGGAGCTCTGAAGCTTCCGCAAGGTTAGCAATAATGATATGTTATTTCCAAGTAGTGAAAGGGCTGTTTACTCTACTTTTGTACATTATTAATGGCACTTAAACAAACAAACAAAAAAACCCCAACCCTCTTATCAAATCTATTAATAATTCTCATTCTGCCTTATCTTCTGTTCTCAAATCATGATTTCTTCAGAGCGATATTTCAAAAACTTAAATAGGGTATTTCTGGAAAGACCTCCTGCCCTTCTCATCATCTCTCCCCACTCCCTTAGCAATGATGTTATCGGAAATGGCAAATGATGTGTTGTTTTGCACAAGGAATTAGTGGTAAGAGCTGATTAATGCTTACCCAGCAGATATTGAATCTGCTTCAGATTTCAGACCAATTTTACAGTGATGTTACTCCAGTGAGATTGATGGACCCGTTTCTGATTTACCCTGAGGTCCATCCCTAAAATAGAAATGAACTGACTAACAGAAATATGGTCAGATTAAAAAACAGACATTGTGATTCATCAGCTGCTTTCTTTCATAGGCAGGGGTTTTGAAATTTCTCACTTCGTGTTCCATCTTGTCTAAAATTTCATTTGTGACCCTCTCCGTCAGCGGTCTCTATGTTGACCTAAGGACTTTGCTTCTTGGTACATTAGTCAGATTGCATTCTCCCACAGCCTACTTTTGTATCCTTTCTCTCATCTGGATTTCACCAAAAAGGTCTAATGTGGCAAAAGATGTGCACCAAAAAAAAAAAAAACGTGAATAGATGTTGAGCCTTTCAGTACTTATTATTGACGTCCAGTTTTGTTATACAAGTGTTTTCATTACAACCTAATGAATGACATAGGGATAATGAAAGAATCCCCAACAGATCAATATTTTGGGAAGCATACATGATACTGAGCATGTCACCTTCAGAATTAGATTAACAGCAGCGTATGCATGAGAGGCAGGGCCTGCCAGCTGAATTTCCATGGCATATTTGAGTGGGATAGTGATGGAAAATGATGAGCTATTGGCTTATTGCCAGGATGAGAGAGAATAGAAACACGCCATGATGGGGATCAAGCACCAAGCTTAAACGAAAGGAATTCATATAGAAATTATTACTGGAAACAGAAACAGGACTTCGTCCTGAAATTAAAAACGGAGCTGATAAAATGAGCATAATTTTGAAAAAAAAAAAAGATATATATATGTAATCACAGCATGGTTGGATTGGAAGGGACCTTACAGCCCCACCAGCCCCACCCCTGCTGTGGGCTGGGTGCCCCCCAGCTCAGGCTGCCCAGGGCCTCACCACCCTCTGGGTGAAGAATTTCTTCCTAACATCTAATTTAAATCCCCCCTCTTTGAGTTTGAAAGAGTTAGCCCTTGTCCTGTCACTGTCACTGAAAAAGCGTTCCCAAAACTTGGAAAGAGAAGATTCTCCCATTTTGTCTATCATTAGGTAACACTGCTAAAAACCCAGAAGAGCCAATCATAGTTTGGTGAGAATTGGTCAGTCTGGCTGTCCTCCTCCTCTTGGTCTGTAATGTCATACAGCATCTCCTATAGTAGATTCCTCTGTTGCGTTTGGGCTAAATTACGTCTTTAAATATATTATCGAATTCTGTTAAATGAGGATATGAAAAATATTCTTTGGCAGATGATGCGAAGATGCTTTAAGCACATTTTTAGTTCTGTTGTGACAAATATTTTTACACCTCATAGAAGCATTTCATTAGGATCTGATTTTTTTATTTGCCATTTTTTTCTCTTTGAGTTCAGTGCAAACACACGAGTTAATACATTGAACCACAACCATTTCTTTGCACAGAGTATAAGCCTTTGTCTCGCTAAGAGACGTGAAGATTCTCCCTTAGAGGAGGATAAAGTGGAGAGGAAATTCCTGAAAGCGGGAGAATTAAGTCAGTGTGAAACTGGCGCAGGCTGAAGCATTATGTTGATGGTTCAGATGTACGGTAAAAAATCCTGCTTGGTCTTTGACAACCGAAAACAAAAAACATTTTGACACAGACTTTGCCAGACACCTTCCATCCCTGCTGTGATTGAGAAGGACATTTCTTTGCTGCTGGCCTTGTTGTGTAGCAAGCTGTGTCAAGTGCTGGGCATGTTCTCTCCGCAAGGGAGCAGAGATCTTTCATCCCAATACTCTTCCTGGTTTCTCAGTGACCTTTTCATTGGGTTTCTGTATTTTATTTCATTTTTCTGATACATTTCCTACATGAGAGCTGCTCCTGGAAAGCTGGGGGGCTTTTCTTAACCACTCTGTTAACATTTGTCTCTTTCTACTGGGGTTTATTTCCTTCTTTGAGATGAGATCAGGTAGATACTGTTTATCTCTTCCAGCTTCTGCCTTCCTGAGCAAATTGAAGGCAGTAAGCATGCAAATCATGAACAGTTAGAGATATGGGTATTATGAGCTACAATCTGGGGCCCAGGGCTGGAGTTGTCAGTGAGAATTCTACAGGCTCCCCACGGGTTCAAACTCCTTTTATGCTCCATCATCTGGTAATACAGAGGACTGAAATACTCCAAAATAGTCACACTCCAGAAATTCATAGAATCATAGGATCACAGAATGGTTTGAGTTGGACGAGTCCCTTAAAGGGCATCTAGACCCACTCCCCTCAATGCACAGGGACACCCACAGCTCCATCAGTGCTCAGAGCCCATCCCCTGACCTCAGGTGTCTACAGGGATGGGGCACCACCACCTCTCTGGGCAGCCCGTGCAGTGCCTCACTGCTGTAATTGTAAGACACTTCTTCCTTATACCCAGTCTTACTCTCTCCTCTTTTAGTTTGAAACCATTGCCCCTTGTCCTATAAAAATTCCAACCTTTCTTCCCTAGATGACGATTGTTTCAGCAGCTGGTTCAGACGCAGACATTTGTTCTACAGAGAGCTACTGGTGGGTACAATAAGCCTTATCCTGATTGTCAAATCCATAATAACCATCCTGTGCACACGTGGGTTCTGATTTCCTTGATAAGAATGCTGGCAATCCATAGACCATTATGTGCTAGGTGCCACATAGTTCTGTGAAATAGAAAAAGTACAAAGTTTATCTTATTCTCCACTGGCATACTACCTGCCAATGCTCCTAGCTGTAGATTGCACAGCAGTTATTTTAGAGAAGTGTTTCTAACCCCTGCAATAATTTTTCAAAATATCGGTCCTACATTTTGTTACGTGTGAATTTCTTTTTCGATAGCGACGAGAGTCCCCAGCCGGTAGCTGAAAACTGCTAATTTGCAACCAGAAATATGTTTCAGGAAAAGGTATACCTAATTTTGAACTTCCAACACCCCACTACGCCCCTGTGAAAGTACAAAGGGCTTTAAAGTTCAGGGACACTGTAGGACCCAGAGGAGTTAATGACCTGAGGGTAAGCGCAAGTAAAGCCCTCTGTGTTGTTAATGCTGTGGGTTTGGGGTTTCTTTTTACTTAAGAACTTTAAAAGACATCTTTAAAGCTGCCAGCAGTAACCCGCTGGCCTCCTGCTCCCTCTAACAGCATTCACAACATTAATCAAGCCATTTCAATTCTTGCTGTGTGTGAGGCAGCCCGGCTCGCACCGCTCTGGATTTGCGGGCCCTTCAAAACCCAGGTGTGAAAAACGTTGTCTAAAAATAAAGCAAAATCTGGCACCAATCAACGCTCCGAAATGTATCTTGGAAAATTACATTAGGGAGAAGCAGGACGCCTTTTCCAGACTGTCATGGTTTTGTGATTTTCGGTTATTGGTATTCCACATCATAACATCATGTAGTGGACATACCTAGTTCTCAGAAGAGAAGGACTACTACATTCCCCACGGTACTTTGCTCCTTTGTTACCATTTTCCAGCCGGAGGGAAAAGATAGAAGCTCGCAGTATAAAAACTTGCAGATCACGAGACCTCGTCCCTTTTTCCGCCGTCTCTCGTCTTGGCAGCACCTCGCTCTCCAGCCGTCTTATCGTCGGTAGTAGAGTAAGGCCTACCTTGATTTTGGGACATTCTCTCTCTCTGTATTGGATTTATCAGCTTAAATTGTAATTATATTGTATTATAGTGTGTTGTTTTGCATTCCGATATTTTATTTAGTAAATTAGTTTGTTTCTCCTCAGATTGTTGCCGCTGTTCTTTGCTCTCAGGGCCATCTCCCTACCCTTTTCCCCTTTCCCCTTTTCTCGGGACGTGGGCCCTTGGGTCCCCCGTCCCCTTTGTCACGGAATCGGGCCTAACGCCTGTAAACCGTTGACACAGACCATGGTCACAAGAGCCCTACAACTGCAGAAAGCGTTTCCCCCAAGCCAGAGCAGCCATTGAGAATTTATCTTCAAGCCACTGCCTTCTTTTTTTTCTAGGAGTGGGGGAATATATGTTTCTGGCTGAATTTGAGCCCAGTTTCAGGAGTTTTATAAGAAACTGCCTCCAACCACAGATGGTCCAGCAGGTGACCCCCTACCCAATGATGGTGGCAGTAGGCAGACCCTGATTGTGGTATCCTATGGCCCTGCTTGGATTTGATCTAGTGATACCATCCAAACTAGTTGCCAGTTCTATGTTTTTATCGTAATTAAAAGTCAAATGCACGCTCACGTCTGATGTTGAGGCTTTTGAACTGAATTATATTGTCTAAAGAAGCTTCATGGGAATGAAGCTGCTTGTTTCCATGTCTCTCATGGCCTGGCCAGCAAGCTGGTTTATAAAATATTTATAGCATAAACGATGAGCCAGAAAATCAGCTCATGGTGATATTTTTTTCACCCCAGCCTAGAAGTGCAAAGAGGATTCCCAGGTTCATAAAGGGAGGACTGGAATGGCCAGCCCTGACCAGCAGATGAATGGCCACAGTGACCACTATGGCTATTCCACCATGCCCAGGGCCGACCACAACACCAGGGAGTTCTGCAGGCTTAGCTTGGGAGCTGGGAAGGTTTGGCTACATCCATCCCTTCTTGCCTATTTCTAAAACCCCATGAATAAAATATCACCAAAAAAAACCCCAACCCAAACCCCAATGGGTACCTTTCCTACCGGATCAGCTCTGTTGGCTTTTGTTTAGAGTTGTTGAATTCGGGATACGGAATTAAAGAGCTGCTCAGGAAGAGGAATGTTTTCGCCGTTTCTTGGGTCTTTTATACACTGCGCTCAAGTTATCTACTAACTTTCTTTTCTTTAAGCCACTGAATGCATTTAGTGTCCGCCTGTAAAGAACCCCTTAATGGCAGCTCCGTGCAGACATTTCAATTTATCAATCTCCTTTCAGAGACCAGATGCCAAGAGCGGACCCACTGTTACAGTAACGGCTTCAGTAATGCTAGGCACAGAGATGCTATTGTTTCCCACATTCCTATGCCCCTACGCATGCACATGAAGACCATGCAGCCCCTTCTCCTTTCTCCCCCCTCACACAGTGTTATTTGGTTTTACAGGAGCATTGTTTGCTACGGCCACTGAAGTGACAGCACCTAGAGTGAGGAAGGAGGAACGATCACCTGCAACAACCTTCCTCTTTAGCTATCTCCATTTCACTTCTTTATAATGTCATTTAATGACAGCAGGCTTTCCCAGGACATCCAGATCACTTTCTTATAGCAGTCTTTTCTCAGCACTGTGTCACACTGAGAGCTGTAGTTCTCTGGAATGGGAAGGTTTCTGCTACCCGATAGGATCTTCTTCATGGGAAGGCAAGAAGACAGTGCAGTTATCTACACTGCTGAATCTAAAACATGTTCATTAGGATTTACAGGACTAATAGAAACGTATTTAAGTGGTCACACCTCTTTTTGAGAAATAATTATTATTTCTGCATTTCTTACAGGCACCCCCTGCTCAGTTTTCAGGGAAAGCATAGGTTTGGCTTCCACATCATTCAAATTATTCATTTCTGCCCTTTTCAGCATTGCCTCATAAAAATAAGTTATGGGAATTAAAATTGTGAAGGTGATGGTTTAATTTAGCAAAACCGAAACGATCACTCAGGCTGATGGAAATTGGGATGTCCGAAAGGAAATGGGGAACAAAATGTGCAAATGTCGGGTGGTCAGCGGGAGGCCATGGTGCTGGCCGGGTTGGTGTAGTCCCAGATTTCCCCCCTCAATCCATCACTGTCCATGGTTGTCACTTCCCACCAGGACACGCTGCTGAACCATGCACCCCCAAGCAAAGGACTTTCAGAAAGCCAAGGTGAGGAAAAGCCATCTCACCCCAGGTGGATCCCCCAGTGCCCCTTTGGGATATCCAACAGGGGCAGATCCTCTGAGGGTGCAAACCCAGGTGGGTGCGGTGGGCTCAGCCCAGCTCAACGTGTTCGTGTGTGGCCATTTGCAAAGGACATTCGCTGCCTTATCTTATTTTGCCCGTTTCTGAATTGAACAGGCTTGATTATTTGTGAAACAAAAGCCGTCGGTAATGGGCGAGATTTATGCACTGCACATTTTGCTGTGTGATAATAATAATGGCTTAAAAAATTAAAATTGACTTAGCTTGTGAAGGGCGTTGTGTTGTCACTGGGATCCCTTTCCTTGCAAAATTCCCACTTTGATGCTGAATGTGAAATCTCTTATTAGATGGAAATGTATGAGATGCTTAGGGCACCTCTTTGTCATTGCCGTCAGGAACAGAGGGCTGAACTCTGGGTGCTCAGAGCTCAGGGCAGTTTGAAATGCGAAGCTCCTTTATTCATCAAGTCATTCAAAATCAAAACTAAGTTTGACAAAAATAAGCCAAGAAATATTACGTTGAGGGAAGAAGGAAGAAAAAAAAATCTGGATGCTAGAATGTGAAATATTGTATCATTAAGAGAAAAGCGCAGCGTATCTCCCCTGCTTTCTTTTAGGTCCCAATTCATCAGACAGTTTCTCTTGAGTAAAGCACGTGCCAAACTTTATGCATGTGCTTACGTGCCTGGCTGACTACAGATGGACTTAATCATGTGTTTGTATGCTTTGCTCAGCAGGTTTCTTAATTAGAGAAGTTGTTTAAGAAAAAGTCCTATGGTGACAGCTTTTCCATTCGTTCTTTAGGAAGCAGTGTCTTCAAAACTAGTGATGTGCAATTGCATCTCAGCATGTTACAAAATATTAATTAAAGCCACACTCATGCAAACAATTCCTCTTTACCAATGAGCCCAAGGGGAAAGTAATCTGGGTACCAGAAAACCACTTGTTTATCTGAGCACAAGTTCTTTTGTAAAACATCTAAAAACCAATGGAGTGATCAGAGAACAAATGCCACAATCAATTAAATGGCCTATTGCCTTTTTCCTGTGGCACTTATTAATGCTAATTCTGTAAAGCATTCCTGATTTTTCTAGGTCAAATAGAAAGGAAAAAGCTCTTCAACTAACTTATTTTCATTTCATGGGGGAAAAAAGATGATCAAACTGCTGTCCTGCATAAACTGGGTCTCATAAAATACCGAGACACAGCCTGATCCTGAAACCTCTTTGCACTGGGTTTTTCTACAGTTTCCAAAGCTTGAAGCACCTGCTAAGCTTTGGGCCTTCTGATGCTGCAGACTCAAAAACTGCCAACGTGGTAGCTACAAAACCAGCGTGCACAAAGGGGTTGGTGAAAGGGGTTGGTGCGCCCCAGACCTCGTGGGCCTGGGTGATTATTTCAGGTTTGCAAATGATTTAGGATGTGTCACCCGAGGGCCCAGTCCCAAGCAAATACATGAGTTCATAGTGCATAAGCATATGATATGCTTATTATAGCTTTTTTTAACCAAGTGTATGTTGAAGTGCTTCACAACTTGTTATCTAACAGGGCTTTGTGTGTATGTGTGCATGTACATGCGCATATTATAGAGGCATCCAAACTCCAGTTATGGATGTACTGGAAGTAATGGCTTTATTGACTCAAGCCTATGCTTAAATTAAGGGAATTTCTTTCAAATTACTCTCTAGATTAAACCTAAAGACCGTCATCTTTCTTTGCTCTCGTTGCCACTGACAACCCTTCAGCTCCCTCTCTAAAGAGAAGAGAAAAGCTAAGTGTGGCTGGGGGAGCACTGGGGCTCAACATCAGACCACTTTGCCAGACGGATGGCAAGCAGCAGGACGTTTGCTACAGAAGAATGAAAGAAAACCGCTAAAATCTGAATATACGGGCAAAAAACCCACAGTACTTTATTAAACATATATTTTTAGGACAGAAAGACCTTAGATTTGATTCAATAAATGAAAAAATCTTCTGGCTTAGCTGAGCCTGCATAGATACCCAGGCAGGGCCCCTGATAGAGCAGGCAGGAAGTCAGGAAAGAAAGAGAGAATACTTTTTAATCCACCACTGAGCTTTTTTCAGATGAAATTCCTAAGAAGAAATGACTGCTAACCCATTCTGTGTCGGCCATATTGAGCCATGGTCTGAAAAATATCTCAATTTCTCGATAGGCTGGCACTCTTGGCTCCCACTCACTGCATGATGTGAACTTGGGAACACTGAACAATCAGCAAAAGGGAACACATAGTAAATTACCTTGGAACACAGTACTTCTGGGGGGGGGGAGGATTTTCTTTATTTATTTGTATTTCTTGAGTAATGAGTGGAACTCACTGGTGCGAGGCTCATCAAGTGAGAAGAGCGCATCGGTGGTTGGTAAAACTTCATAGGTAAAAGGCACGCAAGAGTAACATCTGCATTTATGCTCGCTAGGAGAGTCAAAACATTTTCAGTTTTATCCGAAGGAATGTTTGGGAAATCATCAAAACATTTCACTGTTATTGACATATTTTTGCTTTATCAAAATGAGGGAGCTGAAACGATGCGTTTCAGCTCCTTTCTTTAGAAAACGGCGTCAGAATTGACATGTTCCCACAAAAACATTTTGATCTCTGCTGAACAATATATTGAGTTCAGCTACAAAAGCTCTCGGGGTAAGAGTCTGTCCACTTTTCCCTTGGGGTGCAAACGCAGCAACCTTGCCCACTCTGCATCCATGCATTGGGCTCTTCCTGTCAAAGTGAAGGATCCAGAAGCAGAAGGACAATGGCTGTACGTCCCTTTAGTACTACAAAGCATGGTCCAGGAGTACCCTGTCTCCTGTCTCCCAGACAATACAACTGCACAAAAGCAGTGGGTTGCCTGGGTTAATGCCATCTCATCCAGACTAACCAATGTGGTAGTCAAATAGAATCGTGGAATCATAGAATCATCAAGGTTGGAAAAGACCTTCAAGGTCGTCTAGTCCAATCATCCACCCACCACCAGTACTTCCCCAGTAAACCATGTCCCTTAGTACCACATCTAAACGGTTCTTGAGCACCTCCAGGGACAACAACTTCCAGCATCATGGCAATGTTGCCCTTGGTACCCACTCTCTGTGGCACCAGAAAGAGCTGCAAGAGTGGGGGTTGACATTGCCTCAAGCCCGCAGCGTACACAGCTCCATACCACCAGGTTTCAGTGGTGGAGGTCAAAGTGGATAATCCCAAATAATACTCGTTTTCCAGCCACGCATGACCCTCTTGATGGCATCTGACAACTTATTTAATGACTCAGTCACCATATTTTGATCAAACCTCCGTGGTTTCTTGCAGTAATAGATGGACTTGCAGTGTTTTTTTTTTTCCCAAAAAGAGCCCCCAACAAAGCAGGGTGAGGTATGGCACAGGGAGGGGCCCTGTGTTGCAGAAGTGCTGGGAGTGCCCATGGGTATGTGAAAGTGCTGGCACTGCTCTGCGGCTGCAGCCACAACACATACAGCCCTGTGGAACCCAAACTGCTCTCTTCTCGCTTCAGAAAACTCCCCGGTTCCTTCCCAAAGGAAGCTCTTCAACACATGAGCAATGCTTTGAGGAGCAAAGTGAATTTCCTCCTCAAGGGGGAACTATTAAGCTGTCTGAGACATGATCACCAAGCCAGGAGCAGCTGTGCTCATCTCTGTCCAGGAGTCTCTTGGGGATGTTTCACCACCAAAAAAAAGTGGTGTTAAGAGATGCAGTAAGCTTCAATAATAGTCTGCAGCACGTCTTGCTCCAGAGATGTACACATGAGGGATGCTCACTGCTTCCCTCTGTGCTCCCTCCAGCACTGCAGCTGTGAGGGCCCTCTCCTCCTGGACATGTACAGCACCCCACAACTCCTGTACACAGCAACACAAGTGAAAAACATGCACAAAAGAGGAGTGGAATCTTGAAGCCCATTTGTCACATCCCCATTCCTAGCCTTTATTTTTGCCGACTTCCTTAGTATCCTGTGGCAGGAAGATGCAATTATCTCCATTTTACATGAATGAGACCAAAGGGAAAAGGGGAAAGCACATGTAGCAGAAAACAATAAGGCTTCTCCTTTGTTCCCCAAAGAGCAAAGGTCCAACACGATCCAGTCAAAAAGTCTGCCCAATTTCCCCGATGTCAGACAGAGAAACCCATCATCTGATGAATTTCTGTGCATGCCTGACCTGAATTCCATGTAAAAGTGCTGGATGCGCTTTCTTTTGAAGCTGCTCCCTCTAAAACAAGGAAAGAATCAAACTCATTCATCAGTTTGCATTCTCTTTTAGGGTATGAATTAAAAAGATGCTTCCAGCCACTGAGAATGGCCTGCCTGCATAAGCAAGGAGCAACTGCACGTCCCTCAGGACTGGGGAAAAAAAGAAAATCCCTTTTTTTGTGTGTCACTCTGAAGCCATCCGCATTATCAGGCATATGAAGCTCTTTAAAAACTTCTGCAGAACTGGGACAGAAGTTAAGAATATTTTATTACTGCCTTTTTTTTTTTTTTTTTTTTGGCCAGCTGTTTTTCAGCCTCCATCTGACCCTGAGTTCTTAAGAAGATTATCTCTGAAGCCTCGATGGGTTGAGGAGGAAGAGACCATTGATTTATGTGCAATTTTATATCCTTGAAATGGGGTTGGTACTACAGCTATCTAGATGCTTTGTTTTAAAAAAGGCTGTGTATGCCCTGAAGTCAAAGGTGATGTACTCAGTGAGAGGTGCAATGAAATTCTTGCCACCATAGTTTTGGGTGGAAGGAATGGAGAGAAAATAGTGTTTAATGGAGGGAGTTCAGTGCAAAGCCTTCCCTGCTCTTCAATCATAGAGTCATAAAATCATAGAATGGCCTGGGTTGAAAAGGACCTCAAAGATCATCAAGTCTCAACCCCCTGCTGAGTGCAGGGTCGCCAACCACTAGACCAGGCTGCCCAGAGCCACGTCCAGCCTGGCCTTGAATGCCTCCAGGGATGGGGCATACACAACCTCCTTGGGCAACCTGTTCCAGTGCGTCACCACCCTCTGTGTGAAAAACTTCCTCCTAACATCTAACCTAAATCTCCCCTGTCTCAGTTTAAAACCATTCCCCCTTGTCCTATTACTATCCACCCATGATATGAATTGATTGATTGATTGAATTGAATGATGTACAATGAGATAATCCATGGAAGCTCTAAGGCATCTTTACAGGGTGAGGAACCAGAGCAGGCAGCAGCTCGGTCTCCCCATGACAAGAGCAAGACCAGTCCAAGTTCTCAGCATGAAGCAGGTCGAGCAGATACTTGAAAGTGCATTTCCCATAGATTGGTGAATGCGTCAGCTGCCAGGCTAACGTCTGTTCTCGCTTCACACCTGGAACTTGTCAAAACTCATCTGTTCCTGGAAAAGCCTCTGGTTTTGGCAGATACTATCCACTGAAAAACATGCTTTTGAAAACTCCCATTGAGCCCTATTTAAAATCCAGACCTCCTTGCGTGAGGGTTGAGCTCCACTGATAATGCATGGATTCAAATAGAAAAACACCAGGTTAACATTTAGAGCTGTATTTCTTTCTATCTCACAAAGCACTTATCCAGCTCACTTTTTACAGGTTCAAAGAGGATGAGAGCTCTATTATTTAGAAAAGGCCAGAAAAATCCAGGCCTCTTTTTTGCTTTGAGTGTTAATAACTATAAACTTTCTCCTCTAGCAATTACAACACTACCGATGTCAATTAGTGCATGTCCATTGACTAAGACCTGTCTCATTATTTGCTGTTTTCAATAAAATGAGGAAGGATGTGCCAAAATGCTCAGCAGAATCCCATTTCCTACAGCAGCAGCGAGTTAGCTCCTCAGAACCCAGGAGACACAACTTGTGTCATGAATTACAGGAGTTACATTTTCTTTCTTTAGAAGAGCAAGGACAGGACACAGCTAGCACATCGTTAACAGCATTAAGCACCCAGAATATGGGCTGGCTCCAGAGGCCTAAAATGAGTGCTCTGGAGAGACCCAGGTCTACCCTCACCCAAGGGGCTGCCTTGGCCAAGGAGAGAGCAAGGTGGAAGGAAGAAGTAAGAAGTGTGGGTGACCCAGAGATGGTCCTCAACCACTCACATGGTAATGCAGAGGTAGTGAAAAGGGAAAAGAGCATGGGAGAGGAGGAGGGAGATGGTAGCTCTGTTTGCCCTTCGAGTGAATATAGTAATCAGAGCTCATTACTTCACCAATAAAACAAATGTCAAAGTGAGAACCTGACTCTGCCAAAGGTTTTGAAGCTTGAACCAAGAACTCGAACGCTCCACGCTGTGAACAGGCAAAGCCAAATATGAATATTTTTTCACTATAAATTTTTAACAAGAAACATGATTTACATGGTTGTACAGCTAATGCCAACAGCTTTTGGGGGAGGTTTTTTTCTGTGACTTCTGATTAACCGATGCTCGGGCCAAAACCAATGACGTTTGCAGAGATGGCCTGGCTGGCAGCTCACTGGTTGTTTCATTTCCCCTTTTTTCCCTCAGAAAAATGCCCTGCAGAGATCAGCATGTAGTTTTATAGCCAGTTAGAAGTAATCTGTCAGAGGAAATCTCCAGGTTCAGAATTCGAAAGTTTTCTTTGGCCACTCATTTCCACAGAGCTGTGAAATGACACCTGAGCTGGTGTTTCGATAGAAAAGAAACAAATACAGCCAGGCCAAAGTCACCCTTCCATAAAAGGTTCAGTCAAGTCAAGAGGGACCTTCTTCTGTTTCTTTCTGGTGTAATACCCAATCTCTTTCCCACAACAAACCTAGTCCACTCTTTGAAATTAAGGACAACTCCTGGTGCTGGCTTCAGGATAGCATGGTCAGAGCTTGACATTTCTGCTTGGTTCTGTGTAGGATCACTTACTTATATGATTATTTGGGTCACTGGATGGGACTGAGGAGTAGGATTCCTCAGAGAGACCCACCTGGCCCATGAGCTGCTGGACAGGCTCGAAGATCCAGCTCCCCTTCCTGCCAAATGCACACACAGTGTTGTGAAGAAGGGTCCTTGCAGCTCATGCTGATGGAGTTAGTGACTACATGAACATGGCAACGAAGGAATTTGTGCAGCTGACACTTGGTCATTTTCCCCATCTCTGCCTTGGGTACACAGCGCAGATCTGGAGAGATCTGCTCTCTTCTGTGTCATTTAATTAGATGTACATTTTAAAAACAGTGTTTAAAAACACTTTTTGCAGAACTCAGGGTATCTTGCAAAGCCAGGTCCCAACCACTAGCACCAATGCCTACCTGTCTGCAGCACAAATCTCCTCCAGTGCTTTGTGAGATTCATCTTTCTTTTTTCAGTAGTCAGTTCGCAGAAAGGATTACCAAAGTCTTTCACCACTGGGAGCACGGAGATGTGGAGAGATTCAGTGACACCTGTGGAGTCAAGGGAAATGATGGAATTACATCTCACACGCAATCTTTACATCGTAGATCTTGGAAAGACTTGACTCGTTCTTTTACTGACTAAGAGCCACAGGATTTCCCTTATGTTGTGGGCAAAGCCAGAAAGCCTGGGCTATAAATGATAATGAAGAGTCATAGTACACACAGGAGCAGGTACTGTGCAGGAGCTTCTGCTGTGCTTTAGTGTCTTTGTGTAGACACATACATTGCCACCTGCTCTCCAGCATGTATTTGTCCAAATGCCTTGTAGATGCCTCAGGTCACAACAGAGTCCTTTGGTAAAAAATGGAGACATGGAAAAGGGAGGAGGAAACATCAGCCTGGCTTTCAGCTGGAGTCTTACCCAGTCCCACTTTAAATGTGAGTCCATCAGCAGCACCTGGTGCATTACACATCTGCCTCTATTTTTTTCAGTGCTTTTTTTTTTTTTTTTTTGAACATGGATGTTTCTTTGAAATCAGGCAGTCACAAGCAAGAGCTATCCTGTGCATGGCAGATGAGAATCATGTTTGTTGCTTGTCTCAGGCACCAATCTGAGAGCTGATTTTTGGAAAGGGAGGGCAGACCTGGAGGTGGTTATCTCCTCTCTTCAAAACTGAGCAGATGTATAGATGTAACCAACGGGCAAAAAACTCCTTGCATTCAAGAAACGCAGGGAGTATCCTCACTGCTTGCACACTGGAGGATGTTTGCTGCTATGTGGCAATCCCACGTTCCTCTCCTCCTGCTGCCATGGTGGTGGGGGTCCCATCTCAGTGGCTGTCCCGCAGAGGTGGCACTGAGCCCGATAACCCAGAGATTAGCAGAAGTGGGAGGCAAAGCCCCTCCTGAAAAGCACACTTGGTGTATCTATCCACTCCCTGTTTTGAATAACAATTTGATTATTCTTAACTGCTTGGAGAAAGGAAGAACGCTTCTAATCCTGTTTAACCCTCTTTGGCTTTTGAATTAGTTTCCTAAGCTTTTAGGATAATGAAAAGGCATTAGTGTCATCTGGCACTACTTCCTTCCCTCCCTTACCGCCTCTCAGCCCCCAGGCCTGGAGACCTGCGCTGCTGCCAGCATTGCGCCCTCTGAGCTGCCACTGCCATCACTGCTGTGACCCTTGGTGGCTCACAATTAGATCCCACGAAAACAAACACAACAAAGCAAGCCAGAACAAAGCACACGAACAAATGAGCAACAACAGCAATGAAACACTGGAGTTTGGAAGATCTCCCATTCAACAATCATTTTCCTGGGATCTGGTATTTGCAGTTCTTTCGTCCTCATGAGCAGCTCTCATGTCTCTATTTTGCTCAAGCAGAGTGAGAATGTATGCATACATGCATGTGTAGATGCGTGTGCACGTGTATCACAGACTTGCAGAATGGGTTGAGTTGGAAGGGACCCTTCAAGGCCATCTGGTCCCACTCCCTGCAATGCACAGGGACACCCCACAGCTCCACCAGGTGCTCAGAGCCCATCCCCTGACCTTGGGTGTCTGCAGGATGGGGCACCACCACCTCTCTGTGCAGCCTGTGCAGTGCTTCACTGCCTTTACTGTAAAAACCTTCTTCCTTATCTCCAGTCTAACTCTTCCCTCTTCCATTTTGAAACCATGTCCCCTTTTCCTGTCACAACAGCCCCTGCTAAAGGGTCAGTCCCCTTGCTTCTTACAGTCCGATTAGATACTGACAGGCCGCTCTCAGGTCTCCTGGAGCCTTCCCTTCTCCATGCTGCACAGCCCTGTCCCTCAGCCCCTGCCCTTGTACAGAGGTGTTCCATCCCTGAGATCGTTTTTGTGGCCCTCTTCTGGAAGTGCTCCAACAGCTCCACATCTCCTGCACTGAGCACTCCCCATCTGGATGCAGCACTCCAGGTGAGGTCTCACAGCGCAGAGCAGAGGGGCAGGACCACCTCCCTTGACCGGTAGCACTGTGCTTTCCATCTTCCCCGAGGAAAAGTAAAAACCAATTGAAATCGAATAGGATGTTTGAGCTCCCTTCTAGCTGCTGTGGCAGGGTAAATAATTTATTTTGTCAGCAGGAGACACCATTGTGCCCCCAATCAATACGGCTGACACAGGCGAACATCCCTTCTTATTAAATGCTCCTCATCAGTTGAATTTGAGTCACAACTCTATCTTACAAACACACATCATATGCATGGATACATTAACAGTCAATACCATTCCCCTGTTGTTTGTTAGGTAGATTGGGAGACACCGGGGAGTTTTAAATTTTATTCCCAGGCAGGGAGGGATTTTAATGTCATTACTCACACTGAGAAGTTCTCTGCTCTACAAATAAGCCATTGATTTTAATGGGGCAACTTGTAGTGCGAGGCGTGATTTAGTGTGATTAAGAGTATTATAATTTGATGACTTCTGTTCCTTACCATAATGGGATGTGCAGATAGCGACAGGATAACTGGTCATTGGTTTCCTATTGAAACAAAGGAATTGTGTGTGACATGGAAAGTGTAATCTGTTCTCCAGCTCTGGGAGGTGAAACACACAAGGGGAGATGGTAAAGATGGCATTTACTTGTGCTGTGCACCTGTGGGTTAGCCTCTGAAATTTCTAGATTTTTGGAACTTTCTCAACTTTTTCCATATTGATTTTCTCTCTCCTGTAGGAAGTTTCAAACAAAATGGGCCAAGCTCAGTGGTTCAGCCATAACTCCCAGGGCTTGGGACACAATAAATCCATCCCAACAAGCAGATTCCCTGTGAACCTCTTGTCAATATGACAAGATATGGCTTTAAGTTGTGCCATGGGAGGTTCAGGTTGGATATTAGGAAACATTTCTTCTCTGAAAGAGCAGTGCTGCACTGGCACAGCTGCCCAGGAATGTGGTGGGGTCACCATCCCTGGAGGTGTTCGGTGGAGATGTGGCACTGAGGGACATGGGCAGTGGGCATGGTGGGGTGGTTGGGGTTGGGCTTGGGGATCTGGGAGGTCTTTTCCAACCTCAGTGATTCTATGGTTCTATGACCCCTCTGTAGGGACCTCTCCCAGGCCATGCAGTTTTTGCTGCAATTGCAATTTTCAACCCACATTTGGGATTAGTACTGCGGCAGCAGGTGGCCTATTTCATTCGGAGAAGCTTTTCTCCTAATGGAAAGAATGGGCAAATCTATCATTTTACATGAATCAAGAAGATTTACACAGTAGCCCAATAAGTTCAATTCATTTGTCTGTCATCAACCCATAGATACTGCCCTTAATTCCTGTGTTTTGAAAAGTTGATTAAGATACGTCATCTGTTTTTTTTTCTCAAAGTGAGTTTTATTTTGAAATGTTTTCCCTGCTCCTCTTGCCTATTTCTTGCCTTTGTACTGCTTTCAAAAAGAGCAACCACAGTGAATATTTTTAAAGAGAGAGCTAAGGCGAGTCATTTACTCCATCCATATAAATGATGGGGAAAAAAATGGGACTTTCAGGGACTAATTAAATAGAGATTTTTAAATCAAAGCTTCCAAATAGTATGTAATAACTCATGTGGCTGGGAATATGACAAAAAAATATAAAAACCTCCCAGATAAAGGACAAAATAGAAGGACTGGGAATATTTAGGATAGTTTAATGATGAATTAAGGAATTACCGTTGTTCTTCCTGGGGATTTTAATTTGAAGCAAGGAACATTAAGTGCCCCTGTTTCTTGCCTCATTTAATGCAGCTGGGGGTGGCCTCACTTGTTTTCTGGACGTGTTCCCTGCAGTACAACCTATCATGGTAATTGTATTCTCACATTTTTATTACATTTCCCCCCTCCAGGACAAAATAAATGGCTCCTTCTGAGAAATCAGGTGCTCTCCCTGCAGAGCTCCTGTTGCAGCATGGCTCTGAACGTATAATTACATATATATGTATATGCATCAGCTTATGATGTACATAGACATCAGTTTATGACCCACCATTAAAGTAAGGTTGGACCAGCCTGCCACACGTATCCCTTCTCTCTGGCAGCAGGAGGATGGATTTGCAGTGGGATTGGGTGTTAGAGCAGCTTGGTTTCATGGTAGAATCCCAATGGCATGGCACCACTGGGACAGCATTTTGGCACCTGCAGGACCTGCTCTTTGCATGCTGACATGCATCTTCGACCCAGTGGTGGAAGGATGAGGAGAAAATAGGGCCATTGCTACGCAGTCACTGATCAGCAGCATAATCTGCTGGTGTCCTTCATGCCTCCTCAGGTCTGCTATCAGATTTGGAAGGTGTTACTAATTTTACTGCTAGCCTGTGTTCCCTCAAACACTTCTTGATGGGCTTGGCTTCAACCTCACATCCATAATGAAGTCTGGAGCTGAGCTAATTAAACAAGAGCTGTGGTTCCATTTCAAATCTGGTCACAGGCTGTCCTCAGATGAACCTTGGTGAAGGCCCAGCTTCGACACAGCACCCAAGCACATGCCCTGCAGATCCCACTGGGTGTGCACCCACAGACCCATGGGGGCTGCAGCCCCGTAGGGAGCGCTCACTGCAAGTGCCAGGGATTTATACATCAGCATTTTTGATGGATCGATGTTATTTGCCCAGCCAAGGGATGCAGGCACTGGATGCAGGGGCACCTGCCAAGGCTCTCCCCAAAGCTGCCATTTGCACAATCAGAGCTACTGCAAAGTTCTCGCAGTGAACCCAGCCCAAACAGGCAATTGCATCACAGTGCAGTTATAAAGGAATACAGTGCTTTCATGGTAAGAGAAAGTTCTTGTGGGCTTTAGCAGTGCAAAGTGTCATTCTCTTACTTGTGCTTCTCATTGCTGAAGCTTCAGCCTGATGTGATTTATTCTGGCTAACGTGTGGCTGAGCACATTTAGAAAAACAGAGCTCTTTTTAAAGCACTGTTTTAAAAGATGTTTCAATCTTTCTTGTCTAGATTGAGCTGATATCACAGCTTGTTTGTCCCCAGTGTAGGCAAACAAACAAAGGATTCTTTTGTTGTTAAATATTAAGAGAGTACCGACTACAATCAGGTGATTAATGACTTGCATGCTTCCATCTGGCAAACCAAATTACTGAGAATATTGGGCAGCACAAACTTTGTAATAAATTGATTGTCCCATCCCTGCTTAAACGTAGAGTTGAAGGACAGCAAAACCAGATGACTGGCGAACGGACATGTTGTGCATGGGCTCAGACTTGGAACTTCTCTTGATCATTTTGTTGGCCTGCTTGTAAAGCTCCAAATCCTTCATCAGTGCCAAACATTGAAAGTGGGAATAGGTGCCTAGGTGAGCCCTAGACCAAAACTGAGGGAGCCTCTCTACAAGTTGTAGAATCATGGAACCTTAGAATGGCTTGGGTTGGAAGGGACCTCAAGGAGCATCAGTTTCCAGCCTCCCTGCCCTGAGCAGGGTTGCCAACCACTAGATCCAGCACCACATGAGGCTGCCCAGGGCCCATCCAACCTGCCCTTGAACACCTCCAGGGATGGGACATCCACAGCTGCTCTGGACAAAGCCAGTAATGAAACAGGCCCAGCTTTGTGCCATCCACAAATGTACTGAAGGTGCAAAACACCCCATTGTGATCCAGATGGTTAATGAAGATGTTAAACAGGACTGGAAGTAGTCCTTGGATCCACTCCTCATTAGGGGTAAGGGACAGCCATTTTACAAACATGGTTGCTGAATTGCTGGAGAAACAGCATATTTTGCAAATAGAGTTCACATCCAGATTTGGTTTCTTTTTTTCATTTTGGAACAGAGTTGAAACCTTTCTGAAGAATTCAAAGCAAACTGTGCCAGCCTCTGAGCATGCAAGCGTTCAGCCCTATGTATATTCAGTTTTGTCTGAGCTTTGACTGTTTTCTGAACACTGAAAGCTGAGATGCCACCTACTGAGGGAATCCCAGGTTTCACCCCACACTTCTGATCCGCAAAGCCTCCAGAAATCTTTCTCATTCTTTTAGCATTGCAAACTAAAATGAGTCAAAGAGAAATTTTAGAATGACTCTCTGTAATCCACTGCTCAACATTCTGCCCGTGCTTCTCCCTGGTGAAGAAAAAAGAAGCTTCTCATCGCTGCTTGACCAGTGCTCAGCAGCTGCAGCAGGGCTGAGCAGGACAGGGGTCAGGCAGGAGCAGAGCAGCTCTGGGCAATGCACACATGCAAACCCAGGTGTGACAACACGAAGTCACCCACCCCGTGCTTCTCTAGGCTCCCTTCCCCAGGTACCCAATGCCCTAGGTGCCTCTTACGATCACCGTACAACCAAGGATTTTCTTTGAGAAACACAGCACCTCAGGCTGTTTTCTTCTTCTAAGAGGAGATGCACCTCTGAAGCAGTAACAGGTGCAGGGACATGGTGAATCCCAATTTACTGGTTCTCATTTTCTAAGCAATTGAGTCACTGATGTAATTTGGCAGCAGTTATCCCCGTTACCAGCAGGTTTAGCTGCCTGTAACCAACACAGCCCTAGCAAGGGAGATCTAATGGTGTTACAAGGCACTTAGAGATGAAGCGCTGAATGAGAAAAAGAGAAAAACAAATATTTTTGTTCTGTTTAGCGAAAGATTATTCAGAAAGAGAAAAAAAAATAAGATTTTAAGAAAATACTATTTTCCTCTCCCTGAAAATGAAAATTTTATTGCTTTTTGTGGTCAAGCCTAAGGCAGATTTTGCTATTTGAAAGCAAACTGCCATCAGCCTCCAGCAAAGACAAGCTGCAGTCTCTGGTTTCTTCTATCCAGCTATGATTTTTGCCTTCGTAAATATTTATTTCCCCAAACCAAGTAAGAAATCCAGTAGGATTCATTTGATTAACCATCCATTTTTGTACTGCAGAAAATCAAAGGGAATTTGTAACCAGACACACGACGTTACAGGGGCTGAGATCGTGCAGATGAGCGAGGCTGGTGGGACTTCACCCCACGTCTCACCTTGGGTTGCCCTTTGTGGTGCCTTTTGTGATCCTCAGAGGAGTGAATCTCCTTTCCCCCTGGGAATGCAAGTGACATTTCGTATTTACTGTATGTCTTTCCTAAAAGCTTAGCTTGAGTGTGAGCTTTGACTCCACTGTTAGAACAAATGTTTGCCGGCTCCCCTGAGCCAAAGAGCAGAGCTGAAGTCTCCCAGAGAGCACGAAGGGAGCAGGCAAGAGCAAGTGGGAGAGGCAGTTGGCACAGAGGGAAAAGAACATGCTTTTCTATGTGGCTTGTTCAAACCACCGCTCCAAAATGATCAATGAACGTGGAATTTCACTGGGGTGGATGAGGCTGTAGGCTTACGCTGTGTGGTTTTTCATGGTTAAGAGTTAAGTTGTGCTTGTGGACCTCAGGACAGCACCCAGACACGGCAGGTCCTGCAGACACACTGAGCACAGGCTTGGTCTGCAGGTGCAGGCCGCGCACAGCCTGTGTACGGAGAGACCCTGCTGTGCACCAGCCCTGGATCAGGCCCAGCACCACTACAGGACAACCCAGCAGCCAGTCACTCCCAGGGGCACCCAGGTGGGTGCAGGGTGGGCAGATGGTCCCGTGGTGCCAACAGCAGTGAGAGCCACCTCCGACAGTTAGAGGCCAGGTGGTGCCAAGAACAGCTGTTTCCTGCCCTGTTTGCTGCAGATTTGGGATAGTTCCTGCTCATTGCAGCATGTTCCCAAGAAGAGCCGAGGAGGCAGAACGTCATCTGCCACAGAGTGCTGCGGGCACAGCGGGTGACCCGGCTGCAGCTGGGCCTGACAGCGCTCTGCCCACGCAGGCTCACAGCGCTGGGTTTCCACAAAGCAGTACACCCCGCTCTCATCCACATGGCAGATGGACAGGACAGCACAGAGAGCTGCTGAAGCCTGGTGTCTTCTTCATGCATCTCAGTGCCATCTCTGTGACCTGCTGGAGGAGAGGCACAGCGAAGTGGGGCTGAAATGCTCCATTTTGCGCTATCAAAATCTTATCAAAATGGACAAAACCACTGACTGCATTTTGCAGAGTCTTTTCTTCATGAGTGTAGTCAATAGGAAGACAGTAAAGCTGATCCTAAAATAAACTTGGATTATCACACGTTTGGTTTCTTTGATGAATGACCATCAAACCCTTGACAATCCCAGCACCACACTTAGACTCACACAGCACTGCAAACAAACTGGGAAGTTTGGCATTTATTTCTTTATATTTTTTCCTTTTTTCCTCCTTCAAAGTCTTCTCCAGAACCCCTTAACAAATCAATGCAGTCTCTTCTATTTTTTTTTCTTTTTTTTTTCCTTCATGCACAGTTCAATGCATTTGCTAATCTAAGGCTGCTAACGCTGAGTTAGTTTGAAACAGAGAGCACCGTAATGACGCAGGTTGTTCAGTCACCTGCAAACTCCTCTAACGACCATCTCCAGGGACTCAGCTATGCTTGGCACATGCTGATGAGAGCTGCAGGTCAGTGAGCATCCCTGGCACCACAGGGCCAGCAGAGGGGCTTCGTTAGCAATCAGAGCAGAGCACGTGCTGGAGGCCAGGAGCAAAGCTCCACATGGACCAAGCCGCCATCATGCAGGGTAGCTGATCCCCAGCAGCAGCAGAACTCTGAGAGAAGAAACGCCACTGGGCTCATCTGTGGTGGCAGCCAGCTCACCAGGGTTGGAGGCTCTGGCTACCCCATTCCCCATCACTGCACGCTGGGCTGGAGCCTTGCACAAACACTCTGCCCAAAACAGGAACGCGGATGATTGCTGTGAGATTCTTTGAATAGAAGAAGAGTTACGATAATTACACATTTTTGTTCTCTGCCTTTCAACAGTTTCATCATGGGAATTGCTTAACTGCACCCAGACGCTCTTTACGGAGGCATTGCCACTCTCTGACACCCCTGGAAGCTGTTACAGCAATGCTCGGGGCAACACAGCTCCAGATGGGGACTGAGCGTCTGGCTGCGCTCACGTCCATGTGAGGTACCCTTGCAGACCCTGGGGCAGTGCTGTGCACCTTCTGGGACAGGAGGGTGGGCAGAAAGTGTGACCTCTGCATCGCTGTCATCAAAAGAGCAGAAGCCAGAGGCCCCTTTGGTCATCCACCAGCTTGGAATGGCACCAGTGATGCCTGGGAAGGCTTTCATCAAATATAGAATCATAGAATGGCTTGGGTTGGAAGGGACCTTAAAGATCATCAGGTTCCAATCCCTGCCATGGGCTGGGTGTCCCCCCAGCTCAGGCTGTCCAGGGCCCATCCATGGCCTTGGGCACCCACAGCTCCGGGCAGCAGTGCCAGGGCCTCACAGCCCTCTGAAGAATTTCTTCCTCACACCTAACCTAAGTCTCCTCTCTTTTTTCACTCCCCCTTGTCCTAGCACTACCACACTGTGTAAAAAGTCACTCACCCTCCTGTTAATAAGCTGTCTTCAAGTACTGAGGGCCATAAAGTGGTCTCCCCAGAGCCTGCTCCTCTCCAGGCCAAACACCCCCAGCTCTCAGCCTGTCTCCACAGGACAGGTGCTCCAACCTGTGAGCATCCTTGTGCCCTTCTCTGGACCCGCTCCAGCAGCCCCATGTCTGTCTGTGCTGGGCCCCAGGCCTGGATGCGGTACTCCATGTGGGGCCTCACGAGGGCAGAGCAGAGGGTGGCAGTCCCCTCCCTGCCCTCTGTTGGTGCAGCCAAGAATGCAGTTGGCCTTCCTTGAGGAAAGTAAGGGAGTGAGCAACCTTGGGAACAAAAAGGTCTGAAGCACCCACTGGACCAAAGGCTCTCATTTCGACCAAGAAGCACAAGTGTTTCGCAGTAGCTTCTGCAATAGTTGCAATAGTATGTGCAAAAGTTTCTGCAGTAGTCAGTGGTTTCTGCCACACCTCCTGCAGCCGTCACAACAGGACGTCCAGTGGGAGCAGAAACATCTTCACCTGGGCCGTGGAGGGAAGCTGCTCCCATGGCACATGGTGCAGGAGCATGGTAGAGGACAGCTGATCGCTCCACTGAGTCAGAGGGCTGTCCTGCCATCTGATGGCTCCTGAAAGGGACGAACTGCTTCCACCTTTCCATTTTGTTTCCTAAGCAGTTTTCATTTTGGAAGCAAATATCTCAATCTGTGCCTTTTTGTAATGGGATTGAATTTGCAGTTTGATGGCAGCTATAGATCAATACATACTTTCCCTGAAAGCAGCAAGACATTACTTGTGGAAGGTAACGAGATTAGTTAAGAAGTTAAATACCATTACATTCAGAATTGTGGCAAATCGTTTGTGCCATGGTCTTTTGATTAGCCTTATTACTCAAATTGCTGCAGATCCATAGCCGAGTTCGCTTTGCATCGTCTATAACCAGAGGGCTTCCTCCACTGATCCATCAGCACTGTCCTCCCCGTCCCTGCCACAATGAGCTGCAGTGAGCACTCCTCTTTGTGAGCACAGAACCATAGAATCACCACATTGGTTGGGTTGGAAGGGACCTTAAAGCCCATCCAGTTCTGCCGTGGGCTGGGCACATCCCACCAGATTGGAGGCTCAGAGGAGACCTCATCGCTCTCTGCTACGCCCTGAAAAGAGGTGGTAGTGAGGTGGAGGTCAGTTTCTTCATCAAGGACAAGGATGGAGCCCTGGGCAGCCTGACTGGTGAGGGGCACTCAGCCCACAGCAGAGGTTGGTGCTGAGGGGCTTTGAGGTCCCTTCCTACGCAACCATTCTGTGATTCAATTCTATGATTCTATGATTCTATATGACTCAACACAAACTTTCCACAACATGTGGACACAAAGCCCATGCTAAAGCTCACAACATCTTGAATTACTGAAAATAACATGGGTAACAAAAAACAAAAACAAAAACAAAAAACCTTATACCAGCCATATCTCAAGTCACTTTTAAAGTCCGTTTTTTGGGTGTCTGTGTAATAACCTGCTCTTCCCACGCCCCATTGGTGACATTTCCTGCTGAGATCAGAGGGGGCTGGAGCTGCTCAATGGCCTTAATATTCACCTCTTTAATGAGATGCCCAATTATGCTGAGCCACAGCCATTCACGCTGCCATTTATTGCAGAAATCCAAGGGAGTTAAGTGACTGACTCATTAGGATTTGAACATATAGATCCTCAGTGTTTGGGTGTTGTTTTTTTTTTTTAATTGAAAACTCAGAATCTTTGCACTGTTCTGATGGAGCAGAAGGGATTAGAAAGGGCTGAGCAGGAGGGCTGAGCACAGCATCTCGGGGAGGCAAAGCAGGGGCTGTGCCACGGGCAAGGACACGTGAGAAGGGTGGAGGTTTGGCAATTTGCGTGGTGGGGGGCAGCCAGCCCAGTGCAGGGGGTTGGAACTGGATGGTCTTCCAGGCCGTTCTGTGATTCTATAACTCTATGAAACAAAGTATACGTTGGCTGAAGGCCAATATATGTTATATCTATATTGGTTATAGCTACAGATCTATATCTGTATCAGTGTTCTGGTTGCTATCGCATGCTGAAATGTAGCTGGGGCTTTGCTCGCTGCTCTGCTCCTGCTGTAATTAGGACATGTAGGGCACAACATGCTGTGGAGGTGGAGATCTTGGCTCTCATCTGTGAAACTTAAAGCTGCTCCGTGTTGCACGCACCAAAGTAACTCCTAGCCCATCAATGGGAGAACACGATCAGAGCACTTTTGAGGAGGACCACCAGTGGGATTGTCTTGGTGGGTTCCTTTTGGGTGCAGGGTACCAGATTTGGCTTTGCAATTTGCATCTCTTTTGTGGTTGTTTAGCTATTCAGATTTTTATTTCACATGCAGATTTTTCCCTTTTTATGTCTATTTTTCCATTCTGTTGCAAACATTAAAACTTCTAGGGTTGGTTGGGGTGGGTTTTTTTTTGCTTTTTAGGGGGTGAAGCGGCGATGTTTTTTGGTAGGCTTGCAGCCAGCCACTTCCAACACAGCAGGAGCCAAGGACACTTCTGAGGAACAGCGGCTGTGCTGATGCCAGGTTTGCTGCCAAGCCTCTGAGAGCAAACGCCAACAGAAGTGTGTGGTAGGAAGACCAACCAGAAACGTGGATTTAACTTTAGCTTTCCACCCAAAGCTAAAAACTTGCAAACTGAGCACTAGCTGCAGCGTGTCGTGTGGGTGTACGACACAGCATACTCAGGGCTGTGCTTTCCTGGGAGCTTTGCAAGCAGCACCAATTTCATGTGCGATTGGCTTTTGGAAATGTGCTGAACAGAATCCATTTTCAGAGCTCGTTTATTCACGATGAGGTTCAAGCCGCAAAATACCAATAATATGTTTGAATTATAAAGCCTAAACCTTCCCATACACATGTTATTCCCGGTAGAACAGATCCTGGTGAGAGCATCTCACTGAGTTTTTCCCTCCTAGATGCTGTTTCCCTCCCTCCTTACCCAGTAAATCATCTGTTGTGATCTTAAAGCACTTTCTGGGCTAAGAGTTATAATCTTTTATTGACTGAAGCACTGCTCATGGTTTTTCGGACAGTGATAAATAAATGCCTTCTGGATTGGCTCTAATTTATTGCAGAAAGTGTAAACCTCAAGACACCAACAAAATCTCAGTTCTGCATGAAGATGTACATGTATTTCAATATTGGTACTCAAACGTATTAATGTGGACAGGCAAAGGTTGTAGGGATGGGAATGGCTTCTATTCAATCACAACTGAAACTATAATTTTAAAATGTAAAATCAAATTCAGCTATAATTACTTGAATGTAATTCGAAGTCCAGCAGTATTCATTCAGGCTCTTAGTCCAGAGAGAGGAGTGGAGCTGTGAGGGGTCTGGAGCACACGTCTTATGTGCTCCAAGGATGGTGGATTCTCCCATCATGGCAGTATTCTGAAGCTGTCTCGCCATGGCACTGTGCAACTGACGCTGGCGTCCCTCCCTGCACAGATCACTCTCAGACATAGCACTGAGTTGAGCAAGGCATTTATTGGCATTTTTACAGAGCACGAAGCTCCCAGACAAAGGGATGCTCTCAGAGAGGCTGGGCAGTCCCGGCCCAGCTGGTAACAGGAGAGTCTGTTAGCAGTGTCTGTGCAGAGGCCTCTTCACCTGCACGGGGTCCGGCTCCCCACGCTGTGGTAGCAGGGAACGGCTGCCGTGTGCAGTGCTGCCGGCAAGCAGAGCTCTGCGTGTGAAGGCCTCTTTCATCGTCCAAACACCAGCAGTCTGTGGAGGCGATCTTTCAGCTCCCTGCAGTCACTCAGCGCCTGGGAGTGGGCGTCCGGGTCCTGCTCCAGGTGCTGGAAGAGGTTGAGCGGGCGGGCTGCTCGGAAGGCCTGCGGCAGGACAACCTCCTTGGGCACCAACGAGTTGGCAAGGAGGAAGTGGTCCAGGCGTTTTTTCTGCAGGCAGTTCTGCAGGTACTGCAGGATATTCTGCAGCTGACCCAGGAAATTCCTCCTCTGCCAGGTCTCCGGAGGCATGGTGGTCAGGAGGTAGAAAACAATAGTCTTGATGGTGTAGGTGGAAAAGCCCATACCCACTAGAACGTGGGCAAAGAGCCTCAGGCAGCTCTTGTGGGAGCTGCTCGGTCCGGCATTTGTGGCCGCATACTCGAAGATCTTCTTTTCCGCCACAGCACAGCTCTGCGGCCATGTTGTGCTGGGCGTAAAGCCAGCCTCTGAGTTCTGGCTGCTCAGGAAGATGTCCGAGTTGCCTTGCTGCACCCCGAACAGCAACTCAACGTGCAGTTTTTCCCTGCTGGAGGTCTTTGTCAGCTGGAGCTTGCAGGAGCGGCTGGAGGGCAGCACCCTTAGGTTGTAGGCGCGTGCCCGGCGGGTGGCCGTCCAGATTCCTGCCACCTGTAGGTTGAACCAGGTGGCAGTTCTCTGCACATCCAGGTAGGAGCCAGTGCAAAGTGTGTGGAGGAGGCTGGTGCCTTGATTTTGGCTCAGCTTGTCCTCAGGGCTGTGGAGGAAGCACAGCATGCCCCCCGGCTGTTGCTCCCTTACACACGTGCACACCAGCTCCACGCGGATGCGGGAGTTCCTTGCCAGCAGCTCCCCTTCGCTGCCCAGCTCCACGACAAAGACGTGCCCGCGGGGGGCCTCCATGGGCACGAGCAGGCAGTAGAGAGTGTCCTCCTCACGGGGACTCCAGCCTTCAAAGGCGCTGCCCACCCCGATGGCGGGCTGCAGCACCGGGAAGAAACTGTCTGACCAGATGGACCTAAAGCTCTGCAGGAGGTCGCTCATCAGCTCCTCCACCAGCTGGCACCTTCTGGCCCTTCCTTTCAGCTTGGCCAGGGCATGCAATGTCAAATATCTGGTCAGTACTGAATCATGGAAGTATTCATCATCCTCCTCGTCCTCCTGACTTTCCTGTCCCTCTTCTTCCACCGGTTCCACCTGTTCCGCCTGCTCCGCCTGTCCCTCTTGTTCCACCTCTTCCACCTGCTGATCCTGTTGCTCTGGTTCCTCTTCCTTACGCTGGTTCCTTCTTAGGGACCGCCACGTGATCCAGAAGAGCAAGAAAAAGAGTCCCATACTGAACCAGAGCTTCCAGTAGTCCAACAGAGGAAAGAGCAGGGCCGGCACGCCCACCCAGCTCTGCTCCATGTTCCTCTGCTCTATCTCGAGCAGCATCCGCGTCATCTGCTCTTGCAGATAGACCTCACGCTGGTACATGCGCTCGAGCGTGGCCGCATCGTCATCGACACCAACACTTTGCACCTTCAGCGCCAACAAGGCGAGAAGAACCGCCAAAGCCATGATCTGCAAGACATGGGGGAGAGGGGCTCAGTGGGGCTGGGAGGGAGCGGGGCCAAGAGCCACAGAGCCCCGGCCCCAGGGAGGAGCGGGTACAAGGGAGCAGGGCGACAGCAGGGAGCGAGGCCAGCGCTGGCAGCGACAGTTCCAAGCACTGCCCGTGGCGCTCCCACAGGGGCTGGCATTTGCCCCACGTCCCTCGTCCAGCACAGCCTTCCCCTGCTGCTGCACTCACCAGTGGCCCAGGCTACAATGCAGCAGCACTGCCTGCTGACGGCCCTAGAGCCATCCCCTGCATTGTGATGCCGTGCATTCCTGCTGATGTCACAGATGGGCAGCCCGGCCCCACCCTTCGGCCCTACCCTGTCAGCTGCCCTGGGTGGCCATGGCCATGGCATTGCTGCAGTTCCAGAGGCAGATGTCTGGACAGAGCTCCTGGGGATGCCCTTTACAAAGCAGGCGGGAAGCTCCGGGCCTTTCTCAAAAAGACGAATGGGTGACATGTCCCATGGATGCTATGCTGCTCGTGTGGCATCCCAGGTTATGTTCCAAAAACATAGTCCCTGGAAGCTCATTTGGACAGGAGAAGAACGGCAAAAATTTGATTCCTCAGGAAACAATAAAGAATTTAGAAAAAATATGCCCAGAACTCATTTTAGTGCTGAAAAGCCACAGAGAGGGCAAACCTGAAGGCGGGTGCCGGTCGTGTCAAGGTCTCAGCACCTGACGTCACGCAGCCCTTTGCTGACTGCTCCCTCAGCCTCCGTGGCCTGAAGGTGCTCTGAGCCAAAGGCTGGCTGGCTCGAGCTGGGCTGCTAGAAAAGGCTCTGACGCTGAAGATTAGGATGCCCACAAGTGCAGCGGCCTCTTCAGCTGCAAGGGCTCTGGCTCCTTTAGGTGAAGATTTGCTGTAGAGAAAATAGTCAGGAGCGACTGCCACTGCCCATTGAGCAGTGTCTTACTCCGTGTCACAGAATCACACGTGCACGAGGCAGGAATATTTCTCGAAGGCCAGCAGCAAAAGGCTGGGCTGGGAGCCTGTGATCGCTGAGCCAAGGCAGCTCCACAAGGGCAGAGTGCTCTGGCAGTCAAGGAGAGGGCCCTGTAGGACAGGAGCATGATGGCAGCTGTCAGACCGACTGTGCTTCACCTGCATACCTTGTTGCCTGCAGCTCAAGGGGCCCAGCCATGGCTATAAAGACTACAGTGAGGTAAGGCCAGAGTCACCTCCCTGAAGCCAGGTGAGAGCCCAGATCGTTGGGGTTGGAAGTCATTTGGACCTCCGGAGATCCTCTAGACCAAACCCCCTGCTGTAGCAGGTTCCCTGGCATAGGTTGCATAGGAAAGCTACTCCAGAAGGGTTTTGAATTGCTCCAGAGAAGGTGTTGTCTCTCCTCTGTTTCTGGGAACAAGAATATTAATAAATATCAGTAAGCGACAGAGGCTGTGTGACCCCGTGAAGCAGGACCTATTCTTCCTGGTCTCTTCCTTAGCATTCAAATTTCTGCACTTCACCAGTCTCTAATTGTCTGATGGTTTCCTGCATTTGGCTGGGCCCCGCAGCTGGAGCTCCAGGCTGGTGCCTTTCAGTACATGCAGTGCAACGACAAGGGAGGCAAGTGGGAAGCCAGTCTTTGTGGGGGCACTGGTGTAGAATCATAGAATCATAGAATTAGCTAGGTTGGAAAAGACCTACAAGATCACCTAGTCCAACCATCCACCTACCACCAACAACCCCACTAAACCATGTCTCCCAGCGCTATATCTAAACGTTTCTTGAACATCTCCAGGGACGGTGACTCAACCGCCTCCCTGGGCAGCCTGTTCCAGCGTCTGACCACTCTTTCAGAAAAGTAATGTTTCCTAATGTCCAGCCTAAATCTCCCCTGGCGCAACTTGAAGCCATTCCCCCTCATCCTGTCACTAGTTACAAGAGAGAAGAGGCTGACCCCCAGCTCACTACAACCTCCCTTCAGGTAGTTATAGAGAGCGATGAGGTCTCCCCTGAGCCT
>NC_034414.1:58559986-58598210 GCF_002078875.1 Numida meleagris | reverse complement strand
AGGCTTCTGTCAGCAGTCTCATCGCTGCCGGCCTGTACTATTAGTAAGGGATAATAATCAGAGGAGTGGATCAAACTGGGGAGTTTTCTAGAGATATCCCTGACCTGAGCCCCAGGGAGACAGCACACCTCCCTACGGGTAGGGTCAGGCCGACATATAGGGCCCTCCGTTCCCCTCAGAAGGGAATCGCCTGCGACGATCACCCTTCTGTCCTTCCTGGCGGAGGCAGTCTCAAGCCGTGGAGTTGACCGCCTCACCTTGGGCAACTTCGGCAACCTTGCAGGCAGAGCTCCTCCTGCATCCTCACTCATTTCTCTCTCAGGTTCCAGGGCCTCAAACCCGTTACACAGAGGCACCTGGGGAACCTAGGTAGGCCGGGATGGGGGTTGCCTGCATCGCCGAGCTGGGACCTGCTTCCATTCCTCCTCTTCTCCCAGTTTGTTTCCCTCAGCTCGGTCATGGCAGGCGAGAGGATCTGCCACCGTCTGAGGGGTTTCACTCCGGTGTCTTTCCTGCAGAGAGTTACACCACCAGTCTATTTCCTGCTCACATTCCCTGATGGATCTTAATCTCTCTACCCCCTCCTTGAGCTCCACTACCATGCTGAGCAGCTCATCCACCTGCTCACACCTCACACAGGTGGAATTGCTGCCACCCTCCCCCGGCAGCAGCAGGCTCAGGCAATCCCTGCAGCCTGAGACCCGAACTGCTACATCTCTGGGCAGGCCCTCCGTCTGGGTCGCCACAGTCTTCTTGAGGTGAGCCCGCTGCCTGGTGGAGACCATGTTTAAACTCATAGTCTCACAGACTACAAATGTGAGAGCAGGTGTACTTCTGCCCTCCTCTCCAGATCCACTTCATGGGCATGCTGAACTTGACTCTATACTTGTCCCAGGTCACTGTGCTTAGCGAAGGCCTTTACCCAAGCGGTGTGCTGGAAATGCCAGGGAAGGAGCTCCTCAACCTATTTGTATCCTGTTCCTGTTTTGTGATTTGATCAGCCTCCGCATGTGAGCCCTTGCTGCTGCCGCTCAAAGAATCACAGATGTGGGGATTCCTCTGAAGACAATCCAGTCAAAGCCCCGCGCATTATGCGTCTCTTCAGTGCGCCCTGAATAATTTTGCAGATGGCAGCAAGTTGTTAGGAAGCGTCGATCTGCCTGAGGCTAGGAAGGCCCTACAGAGGGACCAGGACAGACCGATCAATGGGCTGAGGCCAATGGGATGAGGTTCAACAATGCCAGGTGCTGGGTCCTGCGCTTTAGTCACGCTAACCCCTTGCAGTGCCGCAGGCTTGGGGCAGAGTGGGTGGAAGACTGTGTAGAAGAAACAGACCTGGGGGTGTTAGATGACAGCTGCTGAACACAAGCCAGCAGTGTGCCCAGGTGGCCAAGAAGGCCAGCAGCATCCTGGCTTGTGTCAGCAGCAGTGCGGCCAGCAGGAGCAGGAGGGAATCATCTCTGCACACTCAGCACTGTGAGGGCGCGCTTCGAGCGCTGTGTTCAGTGCTGGGCCCCTCACTCCCAGCCCGACAGCGAGGCCCTGGAGCGTGTCCAGAGAGGGGAACGGAGCAGTGAGGGGTCTGGAGCACACGTCTTATGGGGAGCGGCTGAGGGAGCTGGGGTGGGTCAGTCTGGAGAAGAGGAGGCTCAGGGAACACCTCATCGCTCTCTACAGCTCCCTGACGGGAGGTGGGGGCGAGGTGGGGATCGGCCTCTGCTCCTGGCTAACAGCAATAGGATGAGAGGTGATGGCCTCAAGTACTTCCAGGGTCAGGCTCAGAAAGAGCAGTGATGCACTGGGACAGGCTGCCCGTTGTGTGGTGGAGTCACTGTCCTTCAAAGTGTTCAACGGAAGGGCAGATGTAGTGCTTAGGGATGCGGTTAGTGGGCAGTACTGGTGGTAGATGGATGGTTGGACTAGATGACCCTGGAGGTCTTTTCCAAAACTGGTGATTGTATTCCATTCTATCCTCACCAGCAGCCATGGTTGGCTCCACCTTGATGGGTACCCAGACCTATGCAATCCTGCACACTTATTGATGCCGTAGCTTGAATAATCTAAATATTTAAATACACTAGGTCTAAATTAAATCATCAATTAAAAATGATCTAGAAAACTTCTAATTATAACTGTTCTATTTTTACTGATTAGACTCATTTAACAATCATTAAAAACCCTCCTAACTGTAGAAAATAGAAGAGGTCCATTCTGACATACATATGCAATGTTTCCAGCTCTCTTCGTCCCATTGTTAAGCAAAATCAGTTGTAGGAAAATTTATCATCTGCAAAGTGATTCCCACACGGACGATGTGGCTGCTGGAGAAGGTCTCTGCTGGTGGCAATGAGTGACATGGCATTATTTTCCTGTCATCCAGTAAATATGATTTATCTCTGGGCAGGAGAGCAGATTCGAGTTATGCCTTCCCAGGGCTTTGCAGAAGGCATCAGACAACATCGAATCTCAGGGCTATTTAAGCAAATACCAGAGAAATAATTACTAGCAATTCCCCGGCAGCTTGCAGCAAGCATCCTGTGAAGTTCTGCAGCAAAACAGCATTTGAAGCACTGAAAACATGACAAAAAGCACTATATTTACAGTGCCCCTTTTCATCTCTCTTATTTATATTTGAATGTAGTGAATAGATGGATTTAAATAAGGTTTCCAGTATCAAACACACATCTGTTTAAGCTTATATACTTTTTTGAGTGTGAACTTGCTGCAGTGGTGGTTCTGCCTGCTGCTCTACCAGGGACAGGGGCAAAAACTCCCTCAGCCCTCCCCAGACCTGCTCACCAATCATCACTAACAGCTCCATCCAGCCCTTATTGCACAGCCCACAAATACAATAATAGCCAACCAAAGCCTAGCAGAAAGCAGCATCACCCTTCTCTGAAGCCCACACGTTTGCATTCCCATCCATTTCTGGAAGACCCACAATGCATCCTGACTTCAGCCCAGTGCACCCCATATATTGGTCAGGCGCTGGCACAGGCTGCCCAGGGAGGTGGTGGGGTCACCATCCATGGGGGTGTTCCAGAACCAGGGAGATATGGCTTTAGGAGCTCAGACCAAGCACACCTTGCTCTCCATTTCAGGCTTCAATGCAGCACATCCTAGACTGGAAACCACAGTGAATTCACCTCTGGGACACAGGCAGCAGCAAGGAGTAGCCATCAATGAAAGCCCTGTGTAGACAGCTCCTCTGCAAGGATCAGCTGCCGTGGAGTGATGGGACCTGGGCATCTCAGCACGCGGTGCAGGGAGCAGGGAGATGCTGCTGGAGCACTGTGATGTAACCCATGGCTCAAGCCAAATTCAGTCTGGGTTAATGGGGTGTATGTGACAGGAAGCCCTGATCATTGAGTTCTCCGAGGGAGAGCTGGCAGTTTTAAAACTCTTCTTTGTTCTATTTGAAGTGTGAGACAACATTTTTGGCTGATCCCAAGATGCACCCAGGGTAGGAAAAGGTCTATCACATGTTCCCTTTATTTCTTGTAGCTTGGCTCCAAAATCCCAGGATAGCAACTGATTTCTAAAGTGCAATGATGATCTGCTGCTTTCAAGCTGTGGTGGGGAGATTAAAGCATGAGAGCATCGTTGCTGTCAGAGCAGCTTGACTCTATCAGCTGCCTAAGGAAAAACAAAAAGGGGCTGTCTTAGGGTTTAAGAAATACATATATTTCCTTTCATTATGAATCATATCAGGGTTCACCAGGAGCATTTATAAAGCAAAAAGTCACTTTTGTATTTCTTTCATTCTGGAAAGTCAAGCTCCAGCTGGGGTGGGGGTGAACGCAGGACGCATCACAGAATCACAGAATCACAGCATAGTTGGGTTGCGAGGGACTTCCCAGCCCCCAGCCCCCCACCACCATGGGCTTAGTGCCCCCCTAGCTCTGCCCAGGGCCCATCCATGGCCTCGGGCATCTCCAGGGATGGGCACCCACAGCTGGGGGCAGCAGTGCCAGGGCCTCACCAGCCTCTGGGTGAAGAATTTCCTCCTTCCAGGAGAGCATGGAGCTCACTGCGCTGTGGGAAGGGAGGGAGAGGGGCTGCCATGGGATGCGCAACAGAACTGCAATGCGCAGCGTCCCGACCTCTGTCAGCTGCAGCACAGCAGAAATGCATGTCATAATCTCCTTCTCGGAATAAAAATATCCCACATTATAATCTGCTTCATCCTTACTGTCCATCCTTAGGTTTAGGAAAGCAAAATGACGCGAAGAAATTTTAAACATACAAATAAAACGATTCGCTCAGTAACCCGAGTTGAAGCTGAAAAAGGACTATTCTGGGCTGCAAACAGAATTAAAGGGAAGCATGGGAACCGTCAGACACGAGGACTGCAAAAGGTCATCTCTCAGATCCAGCTGCCAGGAGCACTGAGGGAAATGTCCCAGTGGTGAGCACAGCCACTGCATAATCACATTCCGCGTACAGGTAAAGTCAAAAAGGAAGCAAATGTTGTAAAAGAAAACAGCAGCAACAAAACCAACAGGAAAGCGGGCACACAAGATAAGCCATCGGCTGGGATGGACCTTTTGGGATAACTCTCCCCAGCAGTGGAAGCTGCACCATCTGCAGACATCTGTTCTACGGCGATCTTGTTCCCAACGAGGAGCCGGAGCTGCTCCTTCCAATATTTAAGATCTGCTTAGTGTTTGAAATGCTCCTGAAAACACCTAATGAAACCAAGCCCCAACCTTTCCTTATCTGTTTGTGATCATTGCATTTAGACTAGAAAAGAAAGATAAAAGCCAGGCGTGCACATTTGCATGTGCAATTATGCCCTCTAATTTGCTGCTGTAATTATGATGAGAGCACATTAAAATCATGTAATTGCATGCATAATGGATAATTAGGCATGTGTGTGGATACAATCTGATAGCTTGCACATTTAACTGTGGCAGTAGTGTAAATATTTTGCACAGAAGTTTTTCAAGGCTTAGCTATTGGGTTAGTGCAAGAGTCCTCCATGACACCATTATGTAGGAGGCAGATGCTGTGTATATATTCCTCCACCAGCAAACGAAGGAACATGTTTTGCTACATTTCCACCATGCAAAGGTCTTCCTTGGTGGAAGGAAGGCCAATAATAGTGTCTCTTCTTGGATGTAGATTGAAGTCAGTAACGGTGGACCTGTTAATTCAACAGCGGGCAGTGCAGGGCAATCTCTGACTGTTGCCATTGCACTGAGATAAGTGCTAGCAAATACCACTGTTAAAAGTTTATTTACTGTCATGAAAAATGAATTGTAGAGCCTGTTTCTCCATTTTTTTTTCTAGAGGATTATTAAATCTGCATTATCTCTTGTTTATCTGTAATTAAGCCAAAGCAAAGTTTGCTTCATTCATGTTCTTCTTGCACCCGTTTTTCAAAGTGTCACCTTAATCTTCTGTAATTATTGAGTACTTCACAGATCAAGTCAGTTTTGAAAACCATTAAAAATCTAATTAATGCAAGACTTGAAAATTCCTCTTTTGCTGAGGGACTGCCTCGAGCCCTAGCTTTGCTCGCATGTGAAGTGTTTTTGCCTTTGACTTCATGTACGGCAAGGATCACTTGTTTATCAAATGGCTTGTCAGCTCCCACTGCATAGCTGTGATACTAATTGGTTGCTTGAATTTCATGAGCTTTCTAAGCAAACACGTGGGATGTTCCAGTTCAGCCAAGTTTGATAAACTTTTAGCTTAGGTCACGTCTATCTGCTTCTATCTCTGGTAGTCACGCTGTCGAACATGGTCTCCAGCAGCCACGTGTGCCTGCCTTGGTCGCTCCTGTCCTCATGGAAAGTGTGGTCCCACTGCAATTCATCTTCCCACTTCTGTTCCCTCATGGCCAGGTGGCATCTCTCTATCACAGAGTTATAGAATCATAGAATCCTTATGGTTGGGAAAGACCTCAAGATCATCTGGTCCCACCACCATGCCCACTAAACCATGTCCCTCAGTGCCACATCTCCACTGTTCTGGAACACCTCCAGGGATGATGACTCCACGAACTCCCTAGGCAGCCCATTCCAGTGCCTGACCACACTCTGGGAGAAGAAGTTGTTCCTAATATCCAGCGTGAACCTTCCCTGGTGCAACTTGAGGTGATGGGCTCAAAACCAAACACAGTACTCAAGGCACAAATCCAGAGCCCCTGCCTCACAGTGCTAAACAAAGTGCTTGCTGCCCAACACAACTGCAATGTTCATAACTTGAGAGCTATTGCTTCCCCACCTTTCCAGCCTGCCCAGGAGCAGCAAGTTCACCTGATCCTCTCTCAGCCCTCCATCCAGCCTTCACTCCCTTCTTGCCCACCACTCAAAGCCCAAAAATTCATTGTCATTACCACTCCAGGAACTCTTGCCCCCACTCTGGCCAAATCTCTGAGGCCTACAGCTAGTTCACTTCCACAGGGCCACAGACAGCAGTGTTCAATATAAAGGACAAAATATCAGATGGAGCTAGGAGGGGCTCTGTCACACCAGCCCGTACAGCTCCTGCTGCCCAGATGACAAGGAATTTCCAGGGCACATTTGGCTTGTCACTGCAGTGCCTTTTCAGTCTGACCCTGCTCACAGAAGGGTACACATGACTTTTCTCTGCTTGGAAGGTAACACCACTCTGACGCACTTAGTGAACATCATGAGGAGCTTCTTCACAGCCAGAAAGAGCAACCAGAGCAGGCTGAGATGGCTTTAGTCATCAGAGTAAGGCAGTACGTGACCTGGGGAAGTGTTAGTCTCTTCTGCAGATAGGTTGAGAAGAAAACCAGTTAGCCCTTAAAAAATGACTTAAATAATGTGAGCCCACTCATTAGCTTTGTCATTATCACTAATAGAGAGGGTCACAGCACTTTTGTTAGGGTGGGCTGAGTAGAGATGGTGGAGTCACTGTTCCTGGAGGGGTACAAGAACCATGGAGATGAGGTACTGAGGGACACAGTCAGTGGGTAGCATTGGAATGGGTTGGGGTCAGAATCATAGAATCACAGAATCCTGAGAGTTGGAAGGGTCGCGTTGGAAGCTGTAGGGTTAGGCTTGGGGATCTTGGAAGTCTTTTCCAACCGGAATGATTGTATGGTTCTATGATTCTATGATCCCTGCCCATGAGCTCCCAGGGACTGGAGGAGTTGGCTATGGCACACTAAGGCATGGAACAATGGCTTGTTGCAATTCTCTAATCAAACTTTGCAGAACGCAAAGATTTCAAAGGAAATCGAAAATATGAACCCAAACAGAATACAGTGAAAAGACAGAACGATGAAGTTTGGGGAAAGAGCTGTTTAATCACTTGATATTACTATGATTTTATAATGAAATCTATAGCGAGTAATTTTGTCATTGCACTTCTCATCATTGCTTTAAATAATCCACTTTACAGAACAATGAGATTAATTAGTCCCTTTAATTCAATAATTTCTGGAAGACCCTAATGAATTTTCATCTAGGCTTTATGTCTTCCTCATCCTGTGAGCCAGTGAAAGGACCAGGAATATGGGAACGTTCCCTGACGGGCACAAGGTGTCCCTCCTTTCCTGACTGCAGATGGCTTTTCCATGATGAAGAACAGCTCTGCTATTACTAAGGGGCCAGTCCGGATGTGCATCTTTGTGGCACTCAGATCCAATGACTCAGAGAACTGCAGCAGAACCAGGAGTGCTGGCCCTTAGGGATGTAATGGGCAGATGGGGAAATGCGTCAGGAAAAGCTCCGAGCATCTGGCTGCTGCTTTGCAGCTATCATGGAGGGTTTGCTGCCTTTCGGAGAGATGTGCATCAAACAATTTTCCATAGGAGTCATCAGTTCCCTTTCAGATAATGCAACATTTGGTGCCTAGGTCCTGGCACTCTGCAGTTTTCTTGTGATGCTTCTGCATGCTCCAGCCACGCTGGAGTGAGACACATTGCAGAGGTTGCACGTGTCAGGGCATCAACTGAAGGGCAGCTGTTAATGCACAGAAATATTCCAAAGGAGTCTATATTTACACAACAGAGGGAATGGAAAACACAGCTTCCATGCAGAATTTGCTGGACTTAACATGCTTGTTTCATCAAAACTTTAACTACTGGTGTTGAATTAAGGAATCTCTTCAGCATTTTCAGCAAAAGGGCTTCCTTTCTCATGCACCATGACTGGTGTTCTGTTACATATAAGGTTTACATTTCCTTGCTCGAGTTTGTACCTCTGATGCTGCAGTTCCTTGCCTGCACTGTAGGAGCAGCAGGTGAGTCCAGCTGCAGCTATGACATTTTGGACACTTGCAGAGGCAATGCTTCTCCTTGGCGGGCTGCTATGGCATGAGCCCTTGCAGCCAGCCCTGCAGCCAGCCTCAGGTGGAAGACAGCAAATTAGAGGGAAGGGAGAAGTGAAAACCTTTCCGGGGAAACACCAAGGCCTCCTGAATTGAATTACCACTTTACCTGGCATTAGACAATTTCAGTTCATCAGGAACTGAGAAGCTAACAATGGTGAATTGATCTCTCGGAGGATTAGCTTAATCCCACTGTGATAATCAATATAATAAGCACTTATTAGCTTTCTATTCAAGCTGATGCTTCCCTTCACAAGAGCACACAGATCTTAAGTAGTTAAGGAGCCTGCTGAGCCCCTCCACTGGCAGCAGATGCTGAGAGAGGAGGAGGAGAGCAGGGCAGGGTGAGGAGGAAGGCAGACTGGGAGCACAAAGGACTCATCCTGCTCAGCAAACTGACTCTGCCGCAGAAAAGGGCTTTACCTGGGGACCCACCAAAAACCAGGTCAGAAACAGCGTATTTCTGGAAGAAAAACTGTTCAAAGCTTGCTTCCTTTGTTAGCACAGATGACATTGTGCTGGATCAAGTCCATGTGCTTTATGTCACAGCGGAATCACCAAGCTGGCAGGTGCTCACAGGCCATCCTCTCCTTGTTAAAATCTTTTACTCACATCCCATTTTCTCCTTCATAGCTGTCCCCGGGGCATTCATCCTGAAGTTGTGGATAAACTTGCCACTGATGGCCCTACCCAAAGGGGCACTGGAAGGCTGTCAGGGAAGATTTCTTTCCCTGTTTTTGGCACTCGGCAGTATCAGCCCAAATTTGCTCCTGGATCACACTTTGTTGTTAGGCTGCAGAAGGTTTATAGCTAGGTCTGGGCATATGTGTTCAGAAAAAAGCATCTTCCTTCTCTCCCTATTATCTTCACTCGAACAGTATGTAATTTCAAAGATGCCATTTCTTGATGCAAAATGGTCAGCTTTTGGAATACAGAACTAGAAATGCCTTTACAACAAGAAAGCATAGGAATGTACAAATGCAAGCTCACCTCATGTAGTCTTGGGGCAGTCTCTTAATCACAAAAAGCCATCAAGTGGTTCAGATGTAGGTCCTATCGTAGATGCAGCCTTCCATAGAAGTCCTAGTTTTCAGGTCTTCCCCATCCTGTGCTTCATACCAGAAGGATGCACACAGGTCTTCAAAGCAAAGCTTAAGGCCCAACACTCATTCCAGTGAACCAATTAATTTAATGAGCTCTCGCCTTCTTTTCACCTTACTTATTAATTTCAGTGAAACAAATTGCTTCTTTCAGAGATTTGTGAGAATGTAAATAAAGCATTGCTGTAGACTGTTTACGCCTGTCTTGCCTTTTGAAATGCACCAGTCCGGTGATATGTTGATTTTCCTTGCTGGGCTCGTTCCTCATCTGGGGAGTTAATTGAATTGCCATTTTATCTGATTTCATCCTTCCCGGAAAGCGTGCCTTGCACTGCTACAATTTTCATGGCTTCATTACAGCTTACATGTTTATGAGCACGGAAAGCATTAGCAACTCCTTTTTATGGGCCCCCTCTTCAGACTATGTTGAGGAGTGTAAGTTCTCTGCAGCAGAGCGATGCTATCAGTAACTGCCAGCACCTGAAATGCTTCCCCTCCTTACTGTCCCAACTGTTTGTTGCATCATAACTTAAGCCCATGAGCCATGGCTGGGGAAAATGGTGTAAGGTGTGAATCCAGGTGCCACTGGGCTCTGGAAAGGACTGAATGATGCTGACAGAGCAACCTGAAAATCTTTTTGATTTTCTCATTTTCTTCAGATTAGACTAATTCTCACAGAGGATAAGTACAAACATGTCTGAAAAAGTGACTGTTTCAGCTGATTTCCAGCTTGAAGTACTCAGCCACCATGGTGTTGTTTCCTAATGGTGCACAGCAAATGAAACGGGCTTGCCATCAATCCAAAAATCTTCACCTGGAAAAGGTACACAACTTGGCAACAGTCTTTGGTGTGAGGCTCAAGAGCTTTTTCAGGTGTCCTGGCAAGTTAAAAGCAGCTTTAGAACGTGGCCAAAGAGGGGTTGAACCAACAACCAACACGCTTGTGTTTAAACTGTTTGCATTTCATTTAGTACGTTCCTGTTTGAGTTGTCTGCATTTTGCTTGCGTCTGAATCATTTTTATTTCACTTAGAAATAGACGTTTGTGCAGTTAAGGTTCTCTGCTACAGGGAAACTCAGCATTCGGTTCACTCCTGCTTTGTTGTCTCATACCTAAAGATCCCTCTTGTTCTGTGACACTCTCTTCCCTATTTAATGGCCACAGGTCTGAAAGGTCGAGATTTACCCGGTGCTCAATGGGAAAGGGATGCACATGCCTCAAAGGAGCGTGTGAGGTCTGCCAACACTACAGAAGAGCTTGGATATTTTTCTGCTAATGTAACAGCAGAGAGGCTCTTTTAATAGGACCATGGGAGTGCTCTCCATAAGCAGTTCTCAATTAACAGCCATGCTCAGTGCACAGTCAACGGGTGGTGCTGAGGTCTGCAACCACGGTGTGTTCTCACAGGCAGACATCGATTTGTTTGCTCAGTGAGGATGCAAAATTAGCATAAGCTCTTTTAATCCCTCCCCTAGCCATCCCTTCAGGGCAAAGTGAGCCATTACAGGCTCACCAGCCTTGGCTCCTGGGCTGGTGTAACATGGCCCCTTCCTGGGCTTATGGTGAGGCCTCTGGTGCAAGGGCTTTGCAAAACCCCACTGCAGAACCCCCTGCTGTCACAGGGATTTGTTGATTTTTAAGGTCACTAGGGGTGGTTGCGATCAGAGAGCCTCGCCTATCATCTACATCAGCCACATCTTCTACCACGTGCTTGCACCGCTCAAATCCTAACCTGTGGTTCAGCAGTAAGATGCCTTTAAGTGAGGGGCACCTGAACTCCAAGGGAAAATTGCAGAACTTCAGAATTTACCTTGGTTCTAGGAAAACTCTTCCAAGAGCTGATTTCCTCTTAAAAAAAAAAAAAGAAAATATAAAAAAGAAAAAGCATCATCTGTACCCTGTTTCTAGTCTGAATTTCTCTGTCAGCCTTTGATGGGTGTTTTTAACCCTTCCTTTTTTTTTGTAGAATTTAACACACAGTAGTCTTCCCACTCAGGAATCTCTGGACTGTGTTCAAACCAACCCCTCATCTTCCCTTTGTTAAGCTGAGCAGATGGAGCTGCAGTGGACTGGACTCTCCCTACAAGGCTGGTTGCAATGAAGCTTTGGGACATGATTATTTTGATGCTTTCTGTAGCAAAGTGCCTCATTTGGGACTAAGGGTGGGCAGGAGGCATGCAGAGGGTCTGAAGTGGCACCTTTCCAGCACAGCCCTCATTTCTGCAGTGAGAGACTAGGCATGCTGCCAGCATTGGGAGCATCGTCTGTTTAAGGAAAATAACATTAATGGAGGAGGTGTTCACTGCAGGAATGACATGATTACTCGACTGCTGTTAATGAGGGCTGAGGAGCAAATGGCAGCCACAGACTGGATGAAAACATTGATGCTTGCTGAAGCCAAGACAGGGAGCTCTGAGATCGCTTTCAAATGGCTCATGAAGAGCATCCTCTGTGGCATGAAGTCCCCAGAGACAGAAAGCTTTAGGATTCTACCAAAAGACCACAGGCTTCAACCTCACCAGAAGTAAAGCGAAGATGATCAATATCTTTAGTTGTCTTCTGACACACAGGACACACAGCATGCCAGTCTGGAGACTAGGCTGTGCTTGAGGTCTGCTTCTCCTGGGCTGTTCCCAGCCATTGAGCACATCAGAGACCGGCTCCACACTCACAGCAAGGGCAGATGGTGCTGCCACCAGTGCTGATTTTCTAGGTGTTGCCTCAGAGTTCTTAATGATGAAAGACTTAGCCTAAAGCAGGTGTATTGCTGGAAACATAAGAAGGCACATGAAAGAAGAATAATCCAACAACCTGTCTCTAATTCCACAGTTAATCTAACAGAACACCTCAGTACCAAGTTTGATGTGAAAGAACAACAATTGTAAAGAAATGCTTTCAATTAGCGTTGCTTAATCTGAAATCAATACATTTCTTACATGAAATAGAATTAAAGTCTACTGTATAGTTGTCTGATTTCATTCCTGGGTAATAAAAATCGATCCACTCTTCTTCAAAATTAAGGAAAAAAAAAACCAACACAGTTGCCTGTGTTCAGTAACACTCATGCAAATACTTTGCATGAAATAGCCCCAAATAGCAATGAATAGCAATTAATTCTATTAAAACACTTGGTTTTCTAAGAGATTGAGTCAGGCACTCTAGTATACATTAACAGGCAGCTCTTGTCCTGAGGATTTTACTTTTTAAAGAAGATGAGGGAAAACCTGAAATGACTATGACCGACTTCTCTGAGAGAGAAACTGAGGCATGGACTCTGTGCATGGCTATGTTCCTTTGGGAAGTAAAACACATCCAAACTCACAGTGCTTTCCAGCAAAGGGATGACTATCCCTTTGTGTTAGGCCAACACAAAGCTACATTCCTGAAGTTAATTAATACTTCTCAATGTAGAAGACAGTGAATAAATGCCTATTACTTGGATGAAACTGTACTGCAAAGTGCAAAGCCATTTTTTTTTTGGCTAAGGATGTTGAAAAAATCCATTGACTTTATTCCAGGTCTTCAATGTCAGTAAATATCCAAGGCTGCTCTCCAGGTGAGTCAATGGGAAATGTAAATGAAGCATCATGAAGCTAATATGTGTTTGTTGTGGACGCTCGGTGGCCAGAGCTCACTGTGTATTAATTATACCTCCTCTGAGGGTGTGCAGTCAAATACAGCTGTCCTGATTCAGCATCAGAGCATCCACATTGGGAGATAATGGGTTTAGTCTTCATGCCTCGGGTTATTCTTCATGTAGTGGGTTATTCTTCACACTTTGGCCTACTCTTCATGTTTTTTCTTCTGTAAATCTGCCTTTTTGTGTACTCCTCCACAGCAAAGCTGGCACTGAACTTGGCTGCATATGCCTGGCAGTGTGTCTCGGGACAGAGGATCTGCAATCTTGAGTAGGCAAATTGCTGAGTGTCCCACTGGAGTTACCGTCACTTGGCAATGCTCAGTTGCCCAAAGCCCACACTTGCTGATAAGAAAACGCTGAGAAAATCCACATATCAAACATAGACGGAGTAGAAGATGCAGCAATTAAGATTCTTGCTTTTTCATAGAATCATAGAATCCTTAGAGTTGGAAGGGACCTCTGAAGGCCACCTAGTCCAACTCCCCTGCAATGAGCAGGGACACCACAGCAAGATCAGGTTGCCCGGGGCCTGATCCAGCCTGGCCTTGAAAGTCTCCAGGGACGGGGCATCCATCACATCGCGGGGCAACCTGTTCCAGTGCCTCACCACCCTCACTGTAAAAGACTTTCTCCAAATATCCAACCTAAATCTACCCTCCCTGAGCTTGAAGCCATTTCCCCTTGTTCTGTCCCCTGTAGATACTGACAGGCTGCTATCAGGTCTCCTTGCGGCCTTCCATTCCACGGATCATTTCTGTGGTCCTTCTCTGGACATGCTCCAGCAGGTCCACATCCCTCTGGTACTGTGCTCTGTTCAGGCTATGCTAACATGGCATATGGGAAAACGCTTGAGCCTGTGGCAGCCTCAGCACATAGGTGAGGTAACTAATTAACAACCTCATAAGGAAGGGAGAGAACCAGTGCAGAAACATCTGATAAATGGGAGGAAGAATGACCATGAGAGGTGTCCCTCAGTGCCACCAGTGGCCCAGGAGGGTAGCAGAGCCTCGAAGATGAAGCCAGCACTGTCCACCAAGAACTGTGCTGAGAGCAGAGCACGCAGCTCTGTTAGGACATGTCCCTTCAGTCCCTGCCACACAGAACTTACAACCTCCAGCAGAAAGAAACATAAATATACCAGATCGATTTTCTTGAACTAACATAAATCTATGGAGTCAGCAAAGCCTCGCTGATTTACTTCCTGTGAGGAAATGGCCAATAAAGATGATGTTTAATCACCGTCTCCCTCCTTCCGTGTGACACATGCATCATTCTCAGCTGCCCTCCCCCTGTGACCACCAGGCTGGGCCTACCCACAGCCCCTTTCAGGAGCACAGATGTGAGACAGAAATGATTCCATTGCCCACACCACGGCGATCTGCCCTGGAGGGCACCTTCCCTCAGGGTGCGACCCATGCGGCCCTGCAGTTCGGCTCCAGCCTCCCACCTGTTCTCATAGCTCTTCCTTTTCTGAGCTGAGGTGAGCAAGATGATGGGCCTCCGTGGTGGTCAGAGCCCTGCAGGTGCCTCCATCTTCTGCCACAGCTCTGTCAGAATGAGAAGGCTCTCGATAAATGTGTGGAAAAGACAAGGAAAAAGAGCACAGCATCCCGAGGTCCCACAGAACACTTACTCAATATTTTATCTTTTTTTTTCTTTTTTTTGTATCAAATCCAAAAGCAATCTTGTCTTTCATGCAAAATCATCTGCTTTCTCGCTTTCTTAGGAGTTTGGTGTAACACTCTGACTCTGTAGTTTCCATGTGCACATCGCTGATTTCACCCTGTTGAACACATGTTATTAAACTAAGTTAATTAACCCAAAATAAGACACTGCTGAAAAAAAAAGCTGTTCAGAGGAAGCTGCCAAGTGCAGGAGCAGATTACAGTTGCTTTGTAACTGTGGACAAGTTTTGAATAATATTCTTTTTACAGAAGGACAATGCAAAAGCACTCAGTTTAAAGGGGCCTTGCCTACTTAACCTTTTCTAAAGGAGAGATAAAATTAGTCCTTTTAACAGCTTCCCAGGGCCTGCACCTTCTTCTGCCACCAAACACAGTGAGGTTCAGCCATGAGCCGGCACTGTCAGCTCACTTTTTGTAACACTTCCATGAAATGAGGCACTTGCATTAGCGTGATGTACTGTGTTTTCAAATGAAGTCAACACCACATGCCAAGCCATTGCGTTGACGAACCATGTGGCTAAACAGGGAGCCGTGACTTGCCCATGCTTCACTCAGGATAGCTACTGCTCCTCGGTACCTCATAGAGAGGCAATGGCTCTTCTGGGCTGCATGAAAATGCCTTTGGGAAGAGGTACAACAGCTAAAGACTGCCTTGACTACACTACAGTCTTACCTGGAGTAAAGTCAAGAGCACATCCATTATATTAATAGCAAAGACAAGTCCTTCATCATCTGCTTCTTACATGTTACTCACAGCAACAATTGGGAACTGGTTTTGCAAGAACGCAAGCCTTAACACTGTAAAGGGAAATAACAATAACACAAAAATAAATTGCTACAGTTACAGCTGTTTTATTTCTCTCATATTGGTAGAAATTTAATATCCCACTAGAGCTATTTAGCTGCTTGTTTTAAAGTTAACTTTGTCCTTTAGGAAAGAAACTGGGAGGAAACTGAGTAGATCTGTCCAATATCAGAGAAATATAAATCTTCCCTACTTAAGTAGACGGTCAATGGCCCCTGCTCTCCTGCAGCCAGCATGGAGGCCTGTCCTGAAGAGCCTTACTCTTCTCATTTCATACACTCTACTTAAATGAAACAAAAAAAATGACTCGTATGGGAAAATTGTCCTATGTACAGTGCTGTTGTTCAGTTACAAACCAAGAATCAGACACAGGGTGCTACTGTTCCTCCTGTAGAACAAGGAGCCCTGAGTTGTGGTGGAACAGAGCTGTCCTCTCTCAGCACCCCGGGTCCCCACGAACCATTGGTCTGATAGCAAGATGCACATCTCCAGGGAAACGGGTCAGCTGCTGCTCTGGCTTGGTGTCCAACTGATCCAGTGTCCCTCATGGTTATCAAAAGTGGGTGCCCCTGAAGGCATAAAATACAAGGATGTGTGTTATCCTTGCCTGAGTACTACATTCTCCAGCCACTTGCAACTGAGGAAATATTCAATGACCCTCAATGAATTTCTGCTCCGGGAATCCGTCCAATCTCCCTGTGAAGCTGTAACTCCTTCTGGAGCTGCAAACATGGCAGAAACAAACTGTGCCTTCTCCCTCGAAGAAAAAAGGTCCTGAGAGTTTAGTTGGCCCAATGGGAAAGAGCAGAACAAAGACGGGGGCTCCCATGTCGTCTGTGGGAAGCCTTTCTCTCCCTTCCTCACCTTTGCTCATCTTGTGTGTGGTGACAGCAAGCACTCGGGGAGGGCAGTCTCCTGCCAAGGATTTGCCCTTGGATCATCTCTGTCCTGTATTAACAGGTTTGGGGCCCCCTCTTTCCACCTCCCCCCCACTTTGCCCATCCCCAAAAGCTGTATGAAGAAAGTAAGGCCACGATGGGTCTTGCTCCATAAGGGAGGGAGATAACCAGTGTGGAAACCTCTGATAAATGGGAGGAAGAATGACCATGAGAGGTGTCCCTTGGTGGCCCAGGAGGGTAGCAGAGCAAAAGGAAAGACCACATTCTGCATAGATGAAAGGATGCCACTGACGCCACACAGCCCAGCAGGACAGTGACCACTGGGAGCCCAGGGAGCTGGGCACTGGTGTCACATTGCAAAAGATCTATGAACTCATTCATAGAATGGCCTGGGTTGAAAAGGACCTCAAAGATCATCTAGTTTCAACCCCCCTGCCATGGAGGGGTGGGGGGATTACTGGCATTAGGTGCAATTTTGGTGCCTAGACTGAAAAACTCACTGGCACTGGGAGTGCATCAGACCTGGAAAACCTGCTTGTAATGAGGCTCGAGATGGGTGCATTTAGAGAAGGCGCAGAGGTGACTTGCTCATCATTTACAAGTACCTGTATGCGAGACATTTTCTGATGAGAGAGGGTTCTGACATCCAACAGGAAAAGGAATAATGAAGGATAATACATAGCACCTGGTCCTGGAAAAATTCAGACTTGAGATGAGGTGACATTTTTAACAAGATGAGTAGTTAGCCACTCAGCAACGTATTTAAGCCAATAGTGACTCTAACACCACTTAAAGGTCCTGGGTTAAGGTTGAAAATGACTGTGGGAGCTCTGAGATCAGCTGAAGCTATGGGCTCCATGTGGGCGTTTTGGGCAAGGGGCTCTGCCAGAGGAGGGAGGGCAGAGGTTTGTTGTTTTCATAACCCACATCACAAGCCAGCACAGTTCAAGCTGTTACAAGTAGTGACTCCTCTGATCCCTCAAATGGCATATTTTCAGCGATTTTAAGCAGCAGGGAGGAGGTTTTACATAATGCAATAAATATTTTATTCACTTTAACCTTATATTAATTGCTATAACCCGCAATGTGTCTGAGGGGCTTGAGTTTTGGAAAAAAACAAACCTCAGCTGAGAGTTTCAGCTCTCTAATAGTATCCAAGAACGGGGCAATATGTTTGCTGAGAAGCTCAGCTTATCATTAGATGTCACTATATTGGCAGATTTTCTAGGGGTCGTGCCCAACCGGCTGCACTCAAGGCTTGAGATGCTTTGTCCTTCAACCCATGCTACCATTGGGTTATTTCTACAATTTCCTCATAAAGATAACTAGCATTGATTTGCATCACGTAAAGACCCAGCTCCTATTTTCACTTTGCTTCTCTACACAGAACAAACTGCAGTGCTACTTAGAATCAAAATTTTACACTCACTGATGTGTAGCAGGCACATACCATTAAAAGAGTTTTACTGGGAAAGATTATCCATCACTTTAAATAGGTCATGCATACACTTAGCATATGTTACATTAATTCTCTTACACGCAGCCAATCACACTGGCTAATTGAAAATTTCTGTAGTCACCACCAAAGGAAGTCATTTCTCTGGTGATTAATAAGCAGGGAGTCTGGGAAAAGAGGAGCTTGAAAGAGGATCAGGCTTGGTGCAAAGTTCCAGAGCAGTTGCATCCTGCAATGGACCCACCCGTGCCTGGTATCATTTATATTTAAAAATAAAGGTGCCATCACCTCCATCTGCACCCTCAATGTCACCCTGGACTGTGCAGGTGACGTCCAGTCCAGCACCAGTGGAACCCGTGATTAAACTGCTGCTTCAGCCCATGAACAGCCACAAACCCAAACGGAATGAAGCTAATAAACAGGGTAGCAGAGCATCTCCCAGAAAGGGAAATCCCAGTTTGCATTTAAATCATGCTCATTTCAAGGAAACTCCCCCAAGACGCCCCTGGCAGCGAGGAAGTGCTCCCACTCTCAGGTCCCCGAGCATCCCCCAGAGCACAGCACTTGTAGTAGTGGGACCGGTTTCCTCTGTAACGAGCTGCTGCTTTGCATTTCCATTGCCAGCCGCTCTCTGTGAAGCATGCCTTGCTTCAGCAATAATGTCATTTGGATATTAATTCACCCAGAACCTATCAGGTGTCTCTCTTCATTAGCTGAGTACATTGTCCATGGCAAGGCTTTAATTACTGAAGCCAGAATTGCCCTTTGCTGTGTTATTTTCATTTCCTTGGGCCATGCAAGGCAGCGCCCAGCTTGATTTGGGCTTGGATGTCTCCTGTTAATTTCATGGGGAGCTTTGCCTGTGCTGGCACAAGGGGATAGTGGAGAGGGGTGGAATGTCTCAGCCAGAGGAGCTGAAAGAGGAGAACATGGCACTTACGGCATACCTCCTTTTGTGGGATTTGAGCAGCTCAGCAATGCCCACTACAACAGACCATCAAATGACAGTTTTGGCATGCCACCCAGGGAAATGCTCCCCTCCATTGTTGGTTACCTTCTGTGCTCTTCCCTGGCAGGCACACAGCTCCCAGTGCCCCAAACCACTTGCCAAGTTGGCTTTGAATGGAGGAAGACCCAAATGCCCCACACACCGATGTACACACCTGGACAAAGGGCCTCACCTGGGCTTCGTGTCTGCACCACACCAATGGTATTTTCATTCCCACATGAGGCAAGCTGATGGAGGGGGCACTGCCTCCTTTGCAAGAGCTCAGCATTATCTGCAGCAAAGCAAATACCTTGATATGTCATTTAAATTCAAATCTCCATGCCAGATCCTCCTTCATCGCTGTGGCATCTCCTCCCACTGGCTCTGCCATAGCTCCAGCTCTTTGCTGGGATGCTGCGCTCCTTCACACTCCCAAAACTGGTGAAGTTATGTGACTGTAGATGCAAAATGCCGCATGCCAATACCCTTCAGCTTCCCTTGGGGAGCAGAGCACAGCAACATCACTGCTTGCAGCAACACATGGGCACTCCACTGGAGCCCCTCCTGGATGTCAATGCCATGGGATCCACATCCCAAACAACCTCCCTTTTCCAGCAGCTCTATGCCAGCTGTGCTTCATGCTCCATCCAAAGGCTTAGAGCTTGCTCATGTCCTGCTCATAGAGCTCGGTGGCTTCTGGATGCAGGCTGGGACGTCAGAGTGATGCTTGGACTGGCTGGGGACCTTCCCCTTCACAGGGCACACGACCCATCTTCACTGCAGCACCCGGCTGATAAGGAGGAACAGAGGCCAAGCTGAAGCTGGAGGAACATGGCGATGGATGCTCTTGAAGGAGTGGGCACAGTCCCAGCTGGGAGCATCACTACCCCCAGTGAACGACGGAAAGCCTCCCACGTTGTGTCACACAGCTCCTTTTCCAGCGACTGCTCTATCCAAGCCGAGCCACTCTGTGCTGAGCAAAGCTGTTGCTTTCTGCTGCTTTCAAGCGGTGCAGATGTAAAGCTGTAAAATAGTAACCACAATATGGCAGGTCTGCGGTGGTAAGAATTAAAGCTCCTTAGCCTTTCCCCTCTAAGGGGATTGTTTAACAAAGACAGTCCCACTCACCACTTTACTCCGACTTTCTACTAGAGGGTACCAGTAGACCAGAAAATTATTTTAGATTTCAAAGGAGCTTTATTTCAGGAAGGTGCCTGAGTTTTCTCGTCCATAACCACAGAGAGGGAAGGTTTCTGAATGGCAATAGCAATCTGTTGCTGCATTCGTTTCCAGAGAGATATAATACAGTGAAAGACATCCTCCTGACAAGCCTTGCTGAGGAATAGCATGCTGAAAGCATTCAAGGCAACCGGGGAAGAAATGTGAGCCAATACTTCAACCAGGTTCCTAAATCATGGCATTTTGACAGCAGCATCAGCGACACAGAAATGAAGAGGAAAACACAGAGACCTGAAATTGGTGGCAGCTTTAGGTCACTGTCAATGATTTAAATAGCCCCTTCCATGGCTGCTCATGCACGTTGGTATTGTGGAACTTCACAGATTGTAACGGGTTATTACGCATGGTTGCATCACTGCCCATTCCCCTGCGAGGGGAGGAAAAAGCAGAGGGACACGGGCTCCAAAGCACTGCAGGAGCCAAGCTCTCACACTTCCAGCCACGAGTGCCTTGTCTTCAAGCTCCTGAAATGGTGCATGGCTAGTTAGGAAGCTCTCACCTCAGTATGCTTGGCTTTGCAAGCCATGGGAGCAAGGAAGCTCCTCAGCACAGTCCTGGTTGGTTTCAGCTGCTCACAGTTCGGAATTTTGTGGCTTTGATGCTGATTTAATTTCATTATAATGAACATCACTTTTATTATTTAACCTCCTTGTATTCTGCAGTAGATTTAAGGTTGCAAAGCGCAATTCATCAGTCCTGCAGGAGTGTAATATGCCTGAATGCTGTTATAAATGGTGGTAGAAGGGCCATGTTCTGGCACAGCCCCTCTAATTTATTTAGGTACTTACATGGCCTTCATCTCCATAGTTACCTGAGTGCTATCATTAACGAATTCATTAACGTTAATGTGCTCTGCGATTTTACCCTGGGAGGGGAAGAAATACTGTCCCTGGTTTGCTGAGAAGACAGAGGCAGGAGGCAGTGGGACACATCCAAGGTCACAGGGGAGTCTCTGCAAGAAGCAAAGCAAGATCTGGGGAACCCCGGTGTGAAGAATACCCTGCACAAATGTGTTTCTTTTCCTCGTTCAAGGACTCATAACGAACACAATGGATAGACACAACCAATGGTAGTTCTCTACTCTGGGACGACTGTTGCACCAAGAACATAACACCTGCGCTGCAGCTTTTATGAATGAACTGTCACCGTGGCATTTCCAACACAGTAAATAACACATTTTCATGTTATCACCCTGGAGCATCTGTACCTTCCCAACTGACAATTTCAAGTATTGGAGTATACACTTCCGCGGAAATCTCTCACTGAGGCACTGAGCACAGTGTCAGAGCATGGTTTGTTTAATTGTACGGTGGCAAATTGCATGAGTTAGCCCAGCTGGGCACTGCTCCAGCATGTCCAGACATCATGAGCTTCTGCAGTATTTCATATCACATTCACCTGTGGACACTGATTCATAGAATCACAGCATGTCTTGGGGTGGGAGGGACCTTAAAATCCATGTGGTTCCAACCCCTGCCATAGGCTTGAGCTGGCCAGGGCCCCATCCATGGCCTTGGGCACCTCCAGGGATGGGCACCCACAGTTCTGGGCAGTGCCAGGGCCTCGCTTCCCTCTCAAGGAGGAATTTCCTCCTTTGTCCAGCTCCCTAAATGGCCAGCACTATATGCATTAATCACCAGCTGCTCAACCTTTACTAACAATCTCCTGTTGGAAACAAAGTCAAATGCTTTACTTCGATCAGATAGCCTGGGTCTGCTGCATTTTCCTTATCTAAGAAACTGTTTTCACATCAAAAAAGATACAAAATGTCTCTGCTGTAATCTACCAGTGATAAGACCATCATGTAATTTATCCTGTCTACCTTTAGCTTCCACATCCTTAATTACTCTTTCCTTCAGGAAACATTTGAAGATTGAGCAGAATATTGAGCTCAAACCACCAAGGCTGGAGTTGCCCAGATCCCCACGTACACAATTTTATAGCATTTGTCTTCTGCCAATAATGCAAAGCACTGACACTCAAGCTCTCAGTTTCTTCGCTAGCACTGCTATTGATACTGATATACTGATATTTAATTTTTCTTTCTTTCCTTTTTTTGGCATTACTGAAGGTAGAGAGGATAGTCCCTCCACTTGCACGTACACAGCCACTGGAGGTTGTCTTGCCACTTGTGTTTTGCAGCTTTCACTGCAGCATTTTCATTTCTAGTAAGCAGATGGAGGGTTCAGTCTCCTGGACATCCTTCTCCCTGCTGAAAACAAGCAGATTCACCCAACGTATGGCCTCTTCTCAATTATACCTACCATTCTCTCTACTTAGTCCTTTTAGTGTGGACAATCATATAACTTGCTGTAACTGGCAGTTGGCCGTTCCAACTTTTCTTCTCTACTTTCTGACCTCTGTGGCAGAATTTGCCCTTCCAGACATCCCTTTCTCTACTACCTGGGGAATCTCCGCTCATGGTACCTCAGTACCTTCCCTGGGATTCTGCATGACCAGGCATGGCTTTCCCCACCTAGTGTTGATGCCCTTGCTTTGTCTCCTGAAGGGCACATGAAGCTTGCAGTAGTCCTTGCCTCCTCCCCATCCCCACGACTGAGCCCTTCCCTTGCCCCCCCAAACTTCTCTATTTAGCCGTCATCAGGGCTAACACAGAGCTAACAGAATCTGCTTAACATGGCAGAAAGAGCAAGGAAAACACTGACTGTGCAGAGAAAATAAGGCAAGCAAAAATTGCCAGCTACTGCGTGGGACTAATCTGCATGCAGTATTGATGATGTTATGTAAAGAAAGAATTAGAGAGTGCAGCAAAAAAAGTTACAAAGGAAGAATGAAGACATTGCAGACCTCCCCTGTTCACAATTAGGTTCGTTTTCCTTACACTGGAGACGAACAGCAAGGAGCATAATAAGTCTGTGCAAACTAATGAGCAGTCCACAGAAGGCAGTGCTGGGAGCCTTCCTCTCCCTGTCCTGGCTGCAAGATGAGAAATTAACAGGTAGGAAAGGCTACAGCAATGCAAGAACTTAAGACAGAATTAAGCTGTCTAATTAATGGTTGATAAGTGTTGTAGAAACTAACAGAATTAACGGGATTTGAGAAAGGACGGGAAGCTGACATAAATATTGTGACAGCTGAGAACAATTAAGTCATATTCATGAATGTCTGTAGGCGTTTCTGTGTACGTATGTGGATCTTGTGTAAATACATGTGTTGATATACATACACCGATACACGCAACTCTGCTTTGTTGACCTAAATATATGAATAGAGGTATCCATATGAATACATACAGAAACGGTGCATCAAGGAGATGGTTTTTGAATATTTATGAATGACCTTGGGCTAGTACAGAACTGCTCTCTGGTTGGCATTTAGATTCTCTTCTTCACCAGATGTGCAAACTGAAGGAGAGACAAACGCAAGCTGAAAATAAGCCTCAAACAGGGGCTGCTCATGCCTACTTTACTACTCTGAACCTTCCTACTTGTTGGACTCGATGGAGTTGGACTCAATGATCCTTATGGGTCCCTTCCAACTCGGGATATTCTATGATTCTAGGGCTTCAAAAGCACAAATGTCCTTAAAAAGCAATTGACTTTCTATCCAGAGTCCATTGAGGGGTGTGAAAGCTTACTCACCAGCCATGCCTTAGGCTGCTGTGCCCACAGGAAGCTTTGGTTCCTTTGTGCAAAGCAGGTAACCACAGCTACCTGCAAGGGAATGATGACTGGGAACATCAAAGGAATGAGACATCTGTCTGGCTTTCACCAAGTACCACTGTGCTGCAGACTTGCTGTCATGGAGATGAAGGGTTATTTCCTTTCTCTTTCCTCTTCCATAAGGAAAAGATGTGACCTTTAGGAGTTGTAATGCCCAAATACTTGCCATTTCATGCAAAAATTCAGGGGCTCTGCCAGACCTGCTGTTTCCCAGCTGTGAATGTGAAGGCCATCAGCATATCAAGTATTTGCCTCAAACACCAGCCCTGCAATGAATTTCTCTGCCTTACAAATGCTAGAGAAGCTCGCTCCGGGGCCATTTTGTGGAGTTAGGACAGCTTGAATCACAGAATCATTCAGGTTGGAAAAGACCTCTGAGATCCCCAAGCCCAACCCCAACCCACTCCCACCATGCCCACTGCCCACGTCCCTCAGTGCCACATCTCCACAGTTCTGGGACACCTCCAGGGATGGTGACCCCACCACTCCCTGGGCAGCTGTGCCAGTGCATCACCACTCTTTAAAAAGAATTTTTTACTAATATTCAGCCTGAACCTCCTCTGGTGCAACTTGAGGCCATCACCTCTCCTCCTTTGCGCATAGCGGTGAAGCTCCTAGGGACTCTGTACCGACTGAAGGGGCTTATGGTACATATAGGACAAAAAAGGCCTAAGAAAAACAATTACACTTAGATTAGGACTTAAAAAAATGGGACTAAAAGGCACGGGAAAGCAATAGCCCAACTGCTGTTTCACGATCAGGGTCTCATCTGGTTTCCTGAAGGCCCAGCAGCACTGTGAAGCTTTCTCAGAACTTATCACCCTACTGGTGAGTGAGTTATGAGTTATAATAATTAGAACAGGGGTCATTCTAATTATTAAACATTAACTGTGGCTGAACCAGATTCTACACAGATGACTTCATACCTGAAGATAAATATCATCTCAGTTTATGAGCGTGCTATCCACAGCAATTGGGAAAGCTGCTTGTTTCTGTAATTTGAAATTACATTCAGTAAAATCTCCTCAAATTATGACATTTGCACCCCATTGCTGAGCCAACCACTGCTTTCACACGGACATACACGCTTGGGTGCTTCAGGTTGCTTTAAAGCTGTGACTAGAAAGGAAAGTCTGGGTTGGGTCTATTGAAGTCATGGACCATTTTCTAACACTTACTGTATTTTAATCCTGGATGCAGTCATGTAGATTGCCTGAGGCCAATCAAAGGTGCACCCTTTTGTAAACTGTTTAATGTTCTGAGCTTCCTTCTCCCTGTTGGGGAAAAGGAGCACAAGAACCTCTTATCATATTTGTATAATTAAAGCAAAAATGAAAATCACAGCCTCAACTCTCAGCCACAAGTGGGAATTCACGAGAGCAGAATGCAGTCAAATACAATTATTTATCAGCCCTAGCCTGAGAATAGCTTTTATGAACATCCTTTATTATCCTTTCAATCAAAGACAGACAAGGCAAAACAATCCTATGGCTAAGTCATTCTGTCCTTCAATACCTCTCTTACTGCTTTATCCTCATATGTATTTGCACTAACATTTTGTGAGCAGTTTTCTGGGCATCATTACCTTTTTTGTTTGGTTGGTTTCCTTCCAGGAGTTTGGACCTGGGTGTGAATGAGTGCACTCAGCCTTTGCTCCGCTCACAAAGCTGAAACTGTGGGAGCCACATTTCCATCCTGTTGGATGCTGAAATGGCGCTGACTAATCAGATGTGGACTGCAGCTTCCAATTCTGAGTGTCGCTGCGTACAGAAAACCATCCTCATTGCCTTTATTCTTCACGAAGAAAAACCTCACAAACAGCAACACAAGAGTGCACACATCGCCCATATAAGTTCTTCCCTTTGTGTCTTTGCAATAGTCATTTGCTATTTTGGTTTCAATGGAAGATACTGTGGCGCAGTGTTGCCGTACTGAGACCTGCATTGTACTCAGGAAGAGAGAAATGGAGAAATTTGAATTAATTGCTGTGAGAGTCGAGCTAGAATCTTTTAAAGTGATGCTTGTTGGAGCCTTCCCACGCAGTGTGGCACTAAATGTGGTACCCGAGCTAACCCGCTTTGCTGCTGCTGACAAATTTCAGAAAATCTGCTAGTCTAAAGGAGTAAGGAAGCATTTGTTGGAGGAGGTAATATTTCAAGCTTAAAAATGGGCCCATACTGAAGACTTGCGTGTGTTTTCTACCTGTACCAGTCAAACCAATTAAAAACGCTACCTCTCTGTGCAGGCTGCCTCACTAATGCGTGCGAAGTCTGAGAGAGAATTCAAGACATTCTGAAGTGACAGCGAAGGTTGAATAATGAAATGAGCATTGCAAGCTATGAGCTCTTTTCCTCTGAAAGTTGGCTGAAATCCTAAATTAATCCCTTTCATCCCAGCAACTGGTTTGAAACTCCTAGTTCAAACCGAAAATAGTCAAAACCACCTCCTGAGGAATGGAGAGTTGACCCAACTGAAATCTGATCTACAGTGCATATCGTTAAAAGTTCCAGTAATCCTCATATAATTATTGTACGGTTGACTTTCTTTCTTCTTTCTACTCCCACATGTGCACTTCAATAGAAAAACACTCTTTATTTTTCTGTTTTATGAATAATACAGAAAAACATAAATAATAGATGTGTTATTAATAAAATGGCCAAATATGTATTCCCCTCAAAATGCGTGAGTTTGAACAGAATGTCAAACAGATGACTGGATGAATATTTGATATTTTAATTTATTGGGCAATTTCTTACAAGAATAGCTGAAGTCTCCATTAGACTTCATACTCCTTGTCCTGAAACACATCTGCCACCAGTTTATGCCACATTCCTTCCAATTCTATAAAGCTGCCTCCCAAGAAACATGGGTGGTTGCAGGAACAATCAAAGTCTACCTTTAAACCAATTCTGTGACTGTCTGCCATGGGCCATCCCTCAGCATACACCAGAACATTTGGGATGCTCTAACTTGTCCCAGGTCTTGACGTCTCATCTTGTTGGAGGGTAAAGATGGATATCTTTTGCATTGTGCTGTCACAGATCTGACACCAAATAACTGGTCTTTGCCCTGCTTCTGGCTTGCCAAAGCCAACCTGGACACTTGGCTTTCCTTTTCTGGGCTGTTTTCATTGTCTTTTTTCTTTACTTCATAGTGGTGAAGAAAAGGCAAAGACAAGCTATCAGTGCCCCCAGCCTGGGAGCTAAAAGAAGGGTCCAGCACAGCCCCAGATCACACAGCTTCAGTCTCATCCATGCAAAGGCAAGCTTTTGTGCAGGCTGAAGCCTACCACTCACAAGATGTGGGCACTGCAGGCAGCAGGCCCAGATCTCAGCACTGGTAGAGCCCCGGTCCCACCTCTCTCCCTGCTCAGCTGCAGCTAATGGGGCTCGTGGTCTGCAGGACAGTGACACAACCTGTGCTGCATGCTGCTGTATGAACAAAAGGCTCAGCTGAACTTCATATTCTCCCTTTGGTCCTGCTCCTGCATACCCAAGGACCAGGCAGAAAGCAGAACAAGCCCTGGGAACCCCACAGCAATGATTAAAGACACAAGGGAAATACGCATGTGGACAGAAATGAAATGGGCAAATGCTCTTGGGCTTCCTGAAATGTTATTTAATTTCTGAATCATATTAAGAATGGTGCTCATCTTTCTCTCAGCTGTAACATTCTGACTTATCAACAAAATGAATTTGATTTGAGCAGAAGATAAGCAGCAGCCACTGGGGTTTGTGCAGAGTGTATCTCCCCATTCCCGTTGCTGACTTTCTGCTCTTCCCATTGGAGAAGCAGTAGAACAGGTCAGAGAAAAGGACAGAACCTCTCCAGATGAGAACAACTTCACATCCCTTCCACCTGAGACGAAGGGAAGTAGGTCTGTTGTCCAGCCCAGAACCACTAATGTGGAACGGCACTGCCATTTTTCAGCCCGCCTTACTAACCAGTTTGCAACAAGGAAAAGGAAAGTATACAAAAGAATAGAAAAGGATGAAAAGTCTGACTCATCTGAAACAGGAAGAGAAAGGCATCTTTTCTAAGAATAGAAAGTAGCCATTTTTGTGTGGGATTCACCTGCAAAATTCATTGCCATAAGCTATTATTGAGGTGAAGAGCCTTTTACTGTTAAAAATTACTAGACAGGTGTGTGAAGTACCTAATAAACCGCGTGTAAATTAAAGGATATATTTTTCAGAAACTTACTGCACATTAGGCAATAATTACAAGCCTTTTAAAAGCAAGGAGCTATTTCTATTGATTTCACCTAGACTCAGCCCCTAAAAGTATCCGGTCACAAATGCCATTCTATTTGAAATTTCTTTCGTTAGCCTGAATCAGGAAAAATAATTAGAGTTTTGAAGTGTTTGACCTAAGTTTCTGTCTCACAAGAGCTGGTCAGGAGCTATGCATCACACTGACCTACCATGCTATTTCCTGTGCATACAGGAAAATGCCTCTAGGTACAGGTATGCTGTGCTTTCCTAAGCCCATTGGCCACCAAAGCATAGCAGCTGCATTTGCTGTGTTTTAGGAGGTGTAGCATAGCCCAAAGCAGGTATTTCCAAGAAGCTCAGCCCCAAGGCTTGGCGCAGCTGGGTACGTTGCTCCCATTTCTCCAGGCTGGCCCAGACCATTATTAACCTTTGCACAAACCCTACTACTCCAGACACCCCGCACTGAAGCTCGTTGTCCGTTTGGCAAAGCGAGGGTCAAGCTCTCCGAAGAGAAGTCAAGACAGATGTTTTGTAAACATCCAACCCGGTCTTGAATGCCCCCACCCTGGAGATTCCAGGCCAGCCTGGATGGGGCTGTGAGCAACCTGGTCTAGAGGGAGGTATCCCTGCCTACAGCAGGGGTTGGAACTGGATGATCTCAAAGGACCCTTCCAAACCAAACCATTCTATGATTCTATGATGAACCCTGAACACATCACTTGACGGCCCGTGAAAGTGACTATGACAGCTGGGGGCAGACTGAGGCAAGATACGAATGGTGAAGTCTTTGTCAGTTCATCAGAGAGTAACTTCCCACAAAGGCATTATCTCCATTTATCACCATTTAAAACAAGTTAATAGCTCTTCTTACTGAGTAGGGATGCAAGCAAGCTCACTTCAAGAAGCAGAGAATGAGAAGGCATCCTGGATCTCACATGATGTGCTTTAAGATGAGAAATCATCTTTTCCTCTGCATTTGTGCAGCCTTGAGCACACAGGAGCACTAGTTCAGAAAGAGCTCCTGCTAAGGAGTGAACATGACCTCTTGCTCTCCATCTCTCCCAGCTATCCTCAGCTGGCATAAACATACAGCTGGGAAATAAAGCTATTTAAATTCAGTGCATCTCCTAGGCTTTTTTTTTCTTTTTTTTTTTCTCTTTTCAAGTTTGTCATGCTAATTTCTAGCCTTGTGTGCCCACCTCTTGCCTGCCATGGTCTTTGCTTAAAATGAATGCATTTCCAAGCAGACCTACTCAGGAGAGCTCTGACAGAGGCGAAGCCGTGTTTGCTACCAGAAGGAGATTTCTGAGGCAAGAAAGCACATAAAGTCTGTTTCTCTGGGGTTTTTCAAGCTAATCAAGGCAGGCTCTGGTGTTCAGTTTGAGTAAAACAAACAAAAACCACAAGAAGACAGAGGTTCCAGAAGGGTAGGTAATCAGAGACACACAAAGCGAGGTCCACAGCAGGAATACTTTAAACAAATCAATATAACCCTTTAAGAGGAGGTCTTGGTTTGATTGCTGTTCTTTTCAATGAATAGCAATTACTGGGCCAGAGATCTGTGAAGTATCTCCTGTTATTACACTGCTGCACAGCTGCCTGATGGGAGCTATCATTTAAAGAGGATGATAACCAAGTTGGGTGTCCACACTTCTGAAAAGTGTTTTTTTTCCCCCTTTAAGAATGCTCTATTTGGCAAGAGACATTTCAATGGGCTTGTTTAGGTCTGGCTGAGACTGGAGGGCAGCCACAATGCTCTTGCTGTTTGAAGAGGTGGAGAAGCATCACAGCACGAAAAAAGATGATGTTTTTTGTGGAAGATCCTACAAGAGAAGGCTGGAGGCACACAACCCAGAGACCGCACCAAACATGTTATCCCTGGGATTGGGCAGTACTGCAGTTTTGTACTGCCAGCTTACACGGTGGCTGTCCCAGCACTATGTGACAGGGAGACTGCTGGAGCAGTTTGGCTGCCAGATTGCACCGCAGCACCCATCCTTCCAGCCCCACTGCAAGCCACAGCGCCGGACTGGAGCTTCACCTCCAGAAACAAGCACTGGGTATGGTACATGGCCCTTGAAGTATCTCCAGTACAGAATCATAGAATGGCTCGAGTTGTAAGGGATCATAAAGATTACCTAGTTCCAACTGCCCTGCCATGGGCAGGGTTGCCAACCTCTTGATCAGCCTGCCCAAGGCCTCGTTGAAGGCACTTGGCCTTGCTGAACCACTTTTTGAGCCTGTCCTGGTCCTCCTGGATGGCATCCCTTCCTTCTGCTTATCAGCTGCACCACTCAGCTGGGTCTCATAAGCAAACCTGCTGAGGGTGCACTCAGTCTTGCTGTCTGTGTCACTGATAAAGATGTTGAAGATCATTGGTCCCAAGACAGACCCCTGGGGGACACCACTCATCACCAGCCTCCACCTGGACATTGAGCTGTTGCCCTCTGGCTATGAACATTCAACTAACTCTTAATGGACATGGTAAAAAATGTAGAGCACCCGTCACCTCTGTAACCCACCACTCCACCATGAGCAACTCAGTGTCCTTCTGAAGAAAAGCATGAAGAAGCAGATACCACGTGGCTTTGGCCAGGTGGGACTGTACTCAGCCACACATACCTAACCATGCTCTTGCCAGGAAAACCAGACTGTGTGGGAGCTGCTCTGCAGGTGACAAAGTGACAAAGCACTGATTTGCACCAGCTGGTCCCCTCAGTGAACAATCTTCCAAACTCCAATGCAGTCACAGGGTGCTCACCCTGCTGAAATTGCATTAACGCTTCCAGCAGACACCTCTAAGCTCCCTGGCCCTGGCCACGAATCACCAGTAACGCTCACAGTGCAACAGCCCAGTGAAAAATTAATTTGCTCATCTCTTGGCTCCTGGAAAGTGTGAGACTTGCAGAGCCCTGCAGCACCTTCCTGGAAGGTTTCATCCCAGGAAGGGACAGAGGAAATCTGCGTGCATCCTGGGGACAGGGCCAGCATCCCATCACAACACCAAAGAGCCACCAAATAAATTAAAAGTGTATTATTTTTGATCCTTAGCCACAGCAGGTTAAGCTCTGCAGAGGGTTCCTCCCTCGGCCCGCGGCCAGCAGAGTGCAGTCCAAGACACCCTGAGCTCCTGCAAACCTCTCCTACTGCTAAAATCCATCCTGTGTTTAATATGTAGTGGCTGTAGACAGGAGCTACTGAAACTTAATTGTTTCCCTCTGCATTATGAAGAAGAATAGTGACGCTCCAATGGGATTGTATTTTATTCAGGGAAATAAACTCGTCCTGATTGTGTTACTTTAAATAATTCCCAGGATTCATTTCCATAGTGCAACAGGGGCAGCTTCACCAGCAGGAGCGTTGTGCATTAATATTTCCCTTTAACTTAGCAAGAATTCTCCTCTTTTTCCTGCTGATAATGCACAAGACACTCGTTATTTTGTGAATGTCAGCCTTATTGGAGTTATCTTCGCGCACCGCTTGTTTGTAAAATAGCCAGCCTACAGGAAGGATTGCGTTTTCTGTATTTTGTTTGCTATTGACAGGATGTCCAACTCCTTCCATCGCCTATAATTTGAAGCTTGTGGCCACAATGCAGCCAATAGTGTGAGCAGCCCCATTTGTCACCGGTTAATTAAATGTGACCCACTTCTTTCATACTGCCCTTCCCTTCCATGCCGGAGAACTGCTGTTCACATGCCAGTCAGTGTTAGCGCAGCAGGGCAGAATATTATTTTGATTATTTGATACAATAGTGCCGCGTTTTGCAGCCAAAACTGTGTGTGTGCTTAGGCACAAACAAGAACACGCTCGTCTTGCCGGTGCAACAATACTGCCATTGTAGGAAGACCAAGGCAGACAGCAGGGTAAGTCTGAGTGCAGCGGGTTTAGGTTCATCCAGCTTGCCCACCCTGTGGGACATGAGGTGTTGGAGTGGTGGGTAGGACAACTGTGTTTATAGGGGTCTAAGAGGACCTCCTCCTTTCCCCCTGAGCCAGGAGATGGGGACCTCGAGGTAGTCGTGGCCCGCACAGATTAACTAAAAGCAAGCAGCGGTACAGCGGCAGCGAGTTGTGTGCATCCCTATGTCTGTCCCTTCCAAACATAAATGTCCCTTATGGCCACCTCAGCCGGGGGCACTCCCAGCCCTGTTTCTGCCAGAGCTGCTGCTGGTTCCATCCCTGTGGCTGCTCCTCCCTGCTGGCGGATGGAGCAGATGAGGGAGGGCTGAGACGCACAGCATCTCACAGGCCAGCTTCTGTTTCCCTGCCCTGCAGGGATCTGAAGAAAACCAGCGGACACATGCAGGGCTTGTTTCAGCTGCTCACAGTACTTCTTTCCATGGTGTGCCTGGTGCCCACTGCAGAGCACAGCCCTGCCCTCCACCAGCCCCAGTTCTGGTGCCCTGGTGGGGTTCCAAACTGGGGACCAATAAGGTGAGGGTGGGGGTGAAATGCAGGTGAGGCCAGCACAACAGGGCAGGGGCTGCTTACAGGGCTCCCTTTTGCTGAGCACATGTAGTTGTGAGCACGGGAGCTTTCTGCTAAGGGACAAAAGACCTCACAAGCACCCATGCATGGCTTTTCTAAGAAGGGGGGAAAAGGGCTGTGGCTCCATCCAGCAGCCTGTTCCTTGCCCAGCAGATCATGGGTCAATAGGCACTCATTCATTCAGACCACCTCTACTCACCTTGAGATACGGACGCAGATCTAACTGGAGCATCCCTATCACCAGTCTGCTGCCATCTCTGGAAGAAACAACTGCCGGTCCTTGGAGCCTCAGAGACCTTCCTCTTTTCACTAGGATCCTGAAGACCTAGTGGGCAAGCAGCAAACGGAGTTATTCAGTGCATCAAAAAGCCTCATTTTAATTGCGTACGATTGCTGTACTAGTCGTTGTCATGTGCCCTCTGACTCGCTGAGCCCAGGGAGGATCATGCATGGTTTAGATGTTATTATCACGTTTGTACACCACTACGGCTCAATGCACATGAAAGCTTCAAGTGTGCATCAAAGTTTGGAGAACATGGCAAAACCCTAATCTCATGGCAAGTATTAACGGCTTTCATTTGCAGTCTCCATGGCTTTATTTTTGAGACTGGAAAAGGGCAAGAGATGCATTAGAGAAGGGATGAAAAACCAGAGAGGCGTTACCTGGATTTGAACTCTTTGTCCCAGGAGGGTGAACCCAATGCATTCCCCTCAGGGTGGTGCGAAACACGGTGCATGAACATGTGCAGAGACAACTCCGGTCACTGAGGCAGGTAAGTGAAGCTGCCAAGGAGCTCCCTACCAGCAAACCAAACAGCACAGGAGCAGTTGGGCAGTTTGCTTCTTTCCACTCTTTTGACTGGATGAAGCCTCTTACTGAAAATTGGTGAAAGCAGCATTTTGCTTGGGTGGCTGGGGCTGGCCTGCAGCCCCAGGGAAGATGGACCTTAACATAGATTTTACTGGGCAGTGGCCAGGTAAGGCTGAAGAAGGCTGCACAACACTGTCCATGAAGCTGCCTCTCTGGATCCAGAGCAATAACCCAGAATGCAACTTTCAGCTGTGCAGCACCACCCATGCCACAAAGTAGCATCATCCTGGGGTGCAAAGGCACCAAAAGCAACAGTATTTGAACTGAACGAAAGGGAAACACACTGGGGAGAGCAAGCCCAAAGCACACAGTAACATTTAATTTGGCCTTGGACTGGTGTATCTTCCACTACAGGCTCACCCATGTAAATTCTTCAATGCCAGGAGGATTCCTCTCAATTCACACCAGTCCTGGAGAGCAGACTCAGCCTGAAATTAGGTAGTTTGCTGTAATTTATAATAGTTCTGAGACTTAAACTGCACCAGTGAAGATAACAGGTGTGTCTAAAGGGTCCGTCACACTTAGTTATTTATCTAATAACTCCATCCCTTGGAGGTTTGGCCCTAAACATTGTTAAATGAGCCTGTTTCAATTTTCAAAACAAACTCCATCTTACCAAGACAGTGTGAGCAGCCTCACAGCAGAAACCTGCGGAGGATCTGGGGCTACCACTCTGAACTGGCCCCTAGCACCCGACCCCAGGAAGGGAAAGCCTTGCTGCTGTGGCAGCTGAAGCCTGTGGGCTGAGAATTAAGCTGGGCAGAGCCTGTGCTGCCCAACAGATGAGCATTTAGTGTTTGCATTCTTCGCTTGTTCCTCTGCAGGTATTGAGGGTGGGGGTTTAGTTCGTGTGTCTGAGAGAAAGGTAAGAAGTATGTAAAAGCAGAGGAGCTCTCAGTACTCCGCAACTGCAGAAGCTGGAGCTTTAACAAAAATGCCACATACTGCAATGCACCGGCATGGCCAACGCTTACCTGGCTGTGGAAGAGCAATGTTTACACAGCAATCGTTAATTACGTATAATCTGTTCACAGTCCAAACAAGCCTTACATAGCACACGCAGTCACCAAACTCAGCAGAATTGTGAGACTGAGCGAAATTATTCAGTTTTGCCTTGATCTTGTTGGATGCTGGGAATCTCAAGGCAGCGTGTTGATGAGGAGGGAGGAGAGTGAGATGAACAACTCACTGACACTCAGAATCTTAGTGCTACTTAATGGTCTCCTTTACTCAAATCTCAATTATTTGTAGACTTGCTCTCAACAATGAGAAAGAAAATAATTTGTTTTTGTCTGGTGTTGGATGAAGTGAAAACACTGCTAAGAAAGGAGCCGAAACCCTTTTCACCCCTGGAATACTCACTGCTGGAGTGCTGGAAGCATTACATTCCCAGATCATTTGTTATTCAGGTCGCTTAATTCAGCTTAATTTATTTCATTACCACACTTCCTCCTGCAGCAGAGGGGCCTACAACATGCACTCGGTGCTCCATACAACCACATGTTATCTTGATATTGAGAAACACAAATCAGCCCATTGTGGGGAGTGTCACTGATGGCTTCTCCTTTCAGCAGCCAGAAGAGCACAGTCAGCTTTGTTTTCATGGGGTTAGTTTGCATCAGCCAGCACAGCAACACTGCTACCATGGCTGTGAGCAAAATGCCTGCTCAGGTCAGCGGAGCCCTGGGTGCACACAGAGGGGCTGTGCATCGAGGGTGACAGGGGCAGCACCCAAAGAGAGCCTTGTTTTGGGGTTAGAAGTGACAGGCGAGCTTTTCTGGTGATAAATGAAAGCTGTAGGGGATTTGAAGGCCAGATTTCTTCTCCAAAAGAGTGGTGATGCCCTGGCACAGCTGCCCAAGGAGTTGTGGGGGTCACCATCCCTGGAGATGTTCCAGAGCCATGGAGATGTGGCACTGAGGGACACGGGCGGTGGGCCTGGTGGGGTGGGTTGACTTGATGATCTTGGAAGTCTTTTCCAACCTTTATGATTCTATGATCCTACGATTCTACCTCTCTGATCCCAAAACAAACCAAGCGCTGGGGCTGATGGAACCCAGCCACAAACCCTGACCTCAACAGCACCACAAGTGAGAGTGGTTGAACATCACAGCCCCAGAACAACTTCTGGCTAACTCCCCTCGCCCCACAAGTCTTCAAATTGAAATGAAAAATGTCAAACCCTAAAAGAACACGGGGAAAGGGGAGAGGTGACCGTGACCATGGGACCAGTGGCACAGCACTTGTGTCAGCCCTCTCAGGGGACACACGGTGCCTGGCAGGACCAGGTGCCAGGGGTGTGTGACCAGGCCCGGTGAGGCACTGCCTGCACATGGCAGTAAGGCCTACAGCTGGCACACCAGGCCCGTGGGAGCACCGTGCTGCTTAGCAGTGTTATTGAGAGTGATTTGGGATGCTCAGCAAACCCAGGGGGCCTTTGGCTCTCACTCAGTGAGCAAAGTCCTCCTTTTTCCTTCAGTAAGCTACTGTCCAGCGTGACGATCAGGTTTAGGCGCACAGCTTGCCACCACCAAGCAGGCCTTTGCAACAGTGTTAACGTTTCAATGTTCTTAAATGAACCAGGTACTTCTAAAAAAGCCATGTCAGATGGCACTATTCAGGGAGTATCATTTGGGCACTTCACACACAGAGATTTAAGTGCCTGTTTAATTTCAACTTCTGAGTGATTTCCACGAATTTCAGCCGCAATGCCTTTGTGGGAAGGTTTACTGGTGCCTTGGCCTCTGCAGCACTGCAGCCCCAACTTCCAAGAACACATGCCAATGACGTGCTAACACAATGCTACATCCTTTCTCATGGCTGTTCCATGGGGTACAGCAGCAGCCAGTTAATGGTTTCAGTCCTTCACACCAAATAATGCATGTCTGTGCTGCAGTGATCTTGAAGTTAACCATGTAAGGTCCAGAAACAGGGTGAGAAAGGATAACTCCTTTTGGAGTTACTGATGTTCAGCCTACAGCACAGACCAGAAGGTACATAATGAGGCCTTTCCCTTATGTCCACCTCCAGAGAAGTGTCCCCAGCAAGACAGGGCCTGCCACGGATGGGCCTTATGGGTGAAGAAAACACACAGTGTCCTCACAAGGTCAAAAGAGCTTCTGGAGGAGGTCCATGTGCAACACTATGGGTCTGCTGGCTGTGGGTTTAAGGAGATTGAGGGGAGCAGCAGCAAATAGGGGGACAGAGCCTTGGGTGCGTGTCTGGCCTGGGTTGGGCCCAGAAGCCCAGAAGATGGGCCCAGAAGCCCAGAAGATGGGCCCAGAAGCCCAGAAGATGCAGCAAAACTGTCTCATTGTGGTCAGTTCTGAAGGTGTGTGGCAGCACGGAGAGGGCTTGAGGTTGGCAACAGGCAGAGAAAAGGCAAAAGGCTACAGACAACTAAATGCAATCTACGGAAGGCCACACTGCAACCAGTAGGAGATCTACTGAGGCAGATGCCCCAACATTCTCCTTGCAAGTGAAAGACAAGCAAAGAGGAGCACTTTCCATTCTCCAGCAGTGCCTGTGCTTCAGGATAGTCAGGCCTACCAAGCTGATCCTTTCTGGAGGGAGGTACCAGCCTGTCTCCCCTCACCCCAGCCACCTCAATGCTGAGTGAGCCACGGCCACAGCCTGGAAGTCCTTCACCTCTGGACACTGGGCTCCATCACACCCACAAGTCTTTTTGCACATGAAACAGGAGGAAAACTGCACTGCGCTGTCACATCCTACGGTCAAGTAAGAAGCTGGTTGGTGAGGGTCTGCTCTTTTCTCCAGAACATGACTAGAGCAAGGAAGCATGCTCGCCTGGTGCCCTGCACTGAGCAACCTTTGCTGATGCCCACCCAGGGATGCAAAGCAGGGCTGCACACACACCAACTGCCCGAAGGCACCGCCCTACATTTGCCAGTCTTGCTGCCTGCCTTGCCAGCAAAGCAACAACCACATGGATTTTGGTGGGTGTCTACACACCAGGTTGGATCTCTGCTAGTCATCCCAGCCTTCAACCAGGATAGAAAACATCCCCGAATCCCCCAGTAACTTGGTTTCCTGTGGGAAGGAGAAATGCTTGGACACAGGGGCAGTTCTCTGAATGCTGGAGCCAGCCAGGCTTGCTTTGCTAACACACCAGGCAGTGAGAGGTGCTGGAACGGCGCAGGACAAAGTGTCTCCAGGGGACAATATTCCAGGCTCAGTCACAGTGCAGTCTCAGTGTCGCCCGGATGGGTGTCAGAGAATCACCTCAGGGCAGCACTGGGGAGCTCTGCCCCTGCCACCAGTGGCCTGGAGAGCACTGGATGGTGCAGGAAGAGTCCAAGCCTTGTTAGCACTGTCCCACCTCATGACAGAGGGGTCACAAGAAACCCTGACAGGGCAATTGCTCCAGAGCATGTCACTTGGTCCTGGCCTTGAGCGCTAATCCTTAATTGATGCAGGCAGAGGAAACTGAAGGCAGCCATACACGCCCAGATTGCCGCGCTTCAAGACTGCAGGCCAAGCCCTGCTTTGCAGCTCCCTGCCGTGTTAACGTGATGGGGCAGATCCTAAACCTCCTCGCCCACATTAAGTGTGAATTGCCTCAAGGTGACCATGGTTTTAGCGGAATCACTGTAGGAACCAAGCCGGGAAGAGCGAGGACAGGGCCAGCTACGTCCCAACAAGCCCTCGGTGGTAAACGGAGGAAAGAGAGACCTTAACCCAGCACGCTTCCCGTACGGCGCTGGGGGAGCACAGCCCGGAGCTCTGCCCGGGGCCGATGGGGGGTGCTCGGGAGCCGCGGCCGTGCCGCCCCCTGCTCCGCAGCCCGCCCCGGAGCGGAGCGCGCGGTCAGAGCGAGCGCAGCGCGC